>NC_143129.1:21572348-21872727 GCF_059928025.1 Delphinapterus leucas
ACTAGGACTTGAGTGTCTGTGTCAGCTTTTAGAAGATCTTTCTAGGGCTCCAAAGGGTAAAAATAGTGCCATTTAAAATGACTGCTCAGGCTATGGAACACTGCGTTGGCCATCAGGTTAGAAATAGCCAGGTGTGGGAAAGAATCAGTGCAGAACAGACTTCAAGATAGAAAGAGAAATTTTTTTTTTTTTTCTGGTGTGCACATAGGCTGACAAAGGGATAAATGAAATTCTGGAAGAAAGGTTTTGTGAAAGACTTTTATTCCTCATCATTTCACACCCAGGATCTAAGACCTACGCACTGGCCAAGGAGCTGAAGTCAGCAGCTTCTAAGTCTTTAAGTGGTTCTGAGACAAGAGAGAAAGGAGTGGATAACGGGGGGGGGGGGGGGGTGGGAAAGACTGGGTCATTTGATAATTCTGGGCTTGAACCTACAAGGGTTTCCCTTTGGGTACTATCCTGAAGAAAGCTCCAGGCAACCTTATGCTTATTCTTCACTTGTCACTTCGAAAAGGTCAATCAGTTCATTCTTACAATGGCTGACTCTGCTACATCTCAAGTTCACACGCACCTTCTAGTTATAAGAAACAGGCTTCTTGGGCTTCTCCAGGCAAAAGCTGAGAGGATGCCAGCATTATTTTTGTTGTTACTGCAGCACCCAAATAGTTTTCCATCTGCGAGAGCCTCAAATTAAAAGGGCAATGATTATGAGTCAACGCGTGCCCACTGGCCTGGGCCATCCTTATGTTTCCGGAACAGTCACTGTGCCACTTTCTGCATTAAGAGGTGAGAGAGAGGAAAGAGCCATATGGGATAGGAGCTGCCCTGAGAGACAAGATAGCTGGGTTACATACCGACTATGCTTTTAAATGGCCAAGAGGTAGTATGCAAAAGCAACTGGATCCATCAGGAATCTTATTTCCCATTAATGGAGTGCTCAAAAGTTCTGTGAAAATAACAATGGCAAGGGCAATGAAACCATTTTTGAATCAACTTTCCCATTAGAATCATTTTGAGGTGTCCAGGAAGACATACTAAGGATGTAGAATGGAATACACCTTGGATTTTGAGATTGAATTTTGAAACTGAAGAAAGCACTTATGCCACTTTTGAGGAAGTGCCACAGAAAGAATTGGGGGTGATTCAAAAGAGATCGACTTTAAGATTTGGTACAGAAAATGATCTGCACGTAACCAAAGGCACATAGGGCACCCATGAAGCAGATGCCAAGGCAAATTTCATAGTGACTAAACACATCAACATCAAAGTAATCTCCCTCTGTAAGTTATTCCTAATGAATTCCTGGCTACAACGTAATAACCATATATTACATTCATGTTACAATGGTATTTAGTCCCTCTCCCCATCTTTCTAAAATTATCTAAGAGAGATCTAGATGTTTAGAACCAGGTGTTTAATAACATTTCTAACAATATATCCAAGAGTCCTTCAAACAAACCAGAAGCTCCCCTTGACCTGACTGAATGTTTCTATACATTTCTAGACTACCAGACAAGTGCTAGTAAATGACCTAATAAGTCCTTTTAAAAGAGAACAGTTTCTACCTTCTCATTGGGGTGGGGGAAAATGAGGACCATAATCTGGTTGATGGGATAGTTAACCACGGCAGGGCATTCCTTAAATGGTTTCTCAGAGGCAATCTAGGGCAGTTGGTTAAGGAATCTGGTATCTTCCAGCCGGAGTCCATGGACTAACCATCCTTAATCACTAAGATGGTTCTTGCATACTATAGGAGTTCTGATGAAAACAAATAGGCCCCCTGGAAATGAACATAGAAATCAAGAGGTACTTTTCTTTCATCTTCCTTCATTCTTCCTTAATCATATCAAAATTACATATCTTGAAATAGTTGCCCAAAAAACCCCTCAAATGCTATAGAAAATTAACATGTGTGATTCTTATTCTAGGCATTAGCCCTCTATAGAATTATTCAAGAATAAATATTAAAACAAAACTGTGCTCCCCAAATCATTTCTTTTATTCCAAACAATTTGAGTGGCATGATCAATACATCAATGGTCTTGTTCCTAAAATATAGTGGTGGTTTTGTTTTGTTTTTTTAGTACAAATAGTACAGAAGAAGAGTCCCTTTGGAATGTTTCAAGAGCTACCAAAGTGCCATAGTCATGGTTATTAGCACCAGACATTGGGAAACGTGGTAAGGAGGGGTTGGCACATTTTTGGGGGGAGTAAGGGCATTTGGAAACTCCATGGTGGGTCCCAATGGCACAAAGCCTCTTGTGTACGGTGGTACTTTACAAGAAAGGCTCAGCCGATTCCTCGGCAGCTGCGAAGTTGTCAGCTGTGGCATTCCTTACAAAGCTGGGTGGCTACTCACTGCTGACATGTTCAGTTTTGAACTCTGAACAACAAAAAATGTAGCCTCCCTGGAATGTTGAGCTTGGCAAAAATAGCAGATGCCCCAAATGAAAAAACCCATCATACATCAGGTGCTTAGGAACCTTCTGGAAACTACTGAAAAAACATGAGTATTTCTCTACTAAGTTTGCAGTTAGCCATTTCAGGTGCTTGCCTTGAAATCCCCCCATTTCCCCCTCCTGCACCTTGACAGCCAGACTAGAGACAGTCCAATAGGTTATTGATCACATGCTCTTCTAAAGGTCACTCTGGGGGGGAACAGAAATGCTAGACAAACCACACGCCTCTCTAAGGAAGATGCATGTTTTATTTACCTTCCTATTTAACCTCCTACGGGCTTCTAGCAAGACATGGTAATGTCTTGGAAATGTCCATGTGAGGTTTGAAACCATATATACTCACGATCATTTTCTCTGGTTTTCTCAAGGCAGGGCTCTACCCACAAGAAAGGACAAAATACACATGGCAATCTTTCTAGACTCCAGTCTAAGCAAAGAAGACTACTCAACCGTTCACTTTGGTAACTCCTAAAGGAAGAAAAGCCGTCTCCTTCTAAGAGCATTGCAACACCAGTTTCCAGGACTAGATCTTGCCACAATCGTGTCTATTTAGGTAGTAATGATCTGAACAAAGCGAAATGTATGGCTACAGTGGTTATTATAAGGGTGCCTGGCAATAAAATACTATGCCTTAGCAAATCAAGAGACATAGGAGGTGAAGAAAGGTCAGAGAAAAAAAAACAGATGAGAAATCAATGTCAAAAGAGGTCACTTTATGAGCTTCAAAGGGAGCTACCGTCATTGATTATAATATCACTGAAACAACACAGGCTCAGTGAGATCTGAAATTACATTTCCAGGCTGAATTTATAGAACTCACTACAGCCCCTGGTTGTGACTGTAGCACGATAATGGAAGCCTACCAAGTAAGCATGATTTAGATGGGCGCAGGCAGAGGTGAATTCAGTTTTTCCTGGGTTTACAGCACTAGGCACATGATCAAGAAAGGTTCAGAATTGGTGTCTTCTTCGATTTCAGAGACACGTCTGGTAATAGTTGGGGGTCAGAATTCTCTTTCAAAAACACAAATTGGATTATGGCACTTCCTTGCTTTACAAACCACCAATAGCACTGTTTCTTGTGCAGGATGAGGTTTGGAACCCTTAGGCAATATGCAAGCCCTTCTTAGGAAGCCAGCACAGCCTCCTTTTCTGACTTCAGCTGATGCTCCAAGCATACCAGAATTCTTTCAGTTTTCCCAAGCCAACCTACTCTTCCCTACATCCAGGTCTTTATACAACTGTTTCCTGGCTGAAAGGCCCTCTCTACCCTGAAAATTTATTCCTTATTCTTCTCTTTCCCCATTTCCTCACCATGGCAGATCCTGGGCTCACAAAACTCCATTTCTTTTTCTTCCTGGACACATGGTTACACTGCTTTTCCCAGCTTCCCTTGCCATCATATAGTTCTACATGAATAAACTCTGCCCAGTGATATGTGGGCAGAAATGATGTATGACATCACTGATCCCTAAAATCTTCCCTTGAGATACTCTATATTCTCTCTCTTCCAGGGCTTCAGACTCGGAGGCTCTTGAAGATGGTCCTGGGTCCCTGAATAACTATGTGGAGCTGAGCATCCAACTCACGCCAGCCTCCAATCCAAGCTAGACGGTGGTGTAAGTGACAAATACTTTAAGACATCAAGACGTTTAGAGTGTTTGTTTCAGTAGTTAGTTTACTTTAACTAATACATTCAACCAGATACTATTATATTTTATCTTTTGTTATTGTGCTTATAAGTCACCATGTTTATTTTTGGAAGAAGTCTAGGTATAAATAGAAACTCATGTTCATGAAGAAAAGAAAAGCTGAATGTAGACCAAAACAAAACCAAAATTATGCAAGACTTTTTTTTTTTTTTTACACTTCTGGGCTGACTAGCTAAGTTTCCTAGAACATGGTGCCACTGAAAATGCATTCATGGGTTCCACCCTATTGGGGTAAGTTAGCTTGTAGAGAAGAAAACCCTTCTGGGTATGCTGGCCACATCCCTTTTCCTGGGCTGTTGTTTCTTAGATACATGCCACTAATCATATGGGGCACTGTTTTAACTAAGCTGGGGAGAGAATTCCAGAAAGATGTTGGCAGCAATGGCAACATAGTTTTTCAATCCTTTGAATGCTATAAAAATAGAACTAGGGGCTTCCCTGGTGGCGCAGTGGTTGAGAGTCCGCCTGCCGATGCAGGGGACACAGGTTCGTGGCCCGGTCCGGGAAGATCCCACATGCCGTGGAGTGACTGGGCCCGTGAGACATGGCCACTGAGCCTGCGCGTCCAGAGCCTGTGCTCTGCAACGGGAGAGGCCACAACAGTGAGAGGCCCGCGTACCGCAAAAAAAAAAAAAAAAATAGAACTAGACAACAAAACCTAAAACTCATGGACAACATTTAAAACAAAACTAGGGGACATAATTTCCTCATGAATCCCAAGCAAGTTGATGGGGTAAACCACCAAGAAGTCATAAATCCTACATGGAATCAGCATGTGGATGAGAGGAAGAAGGAAGTAATGGGCGTGGCATCTCATGGGCCTGAAACAGAAGAATTCTACAAATAGCCAACAGTACTCACTGGAAAGTTCAATGGGCCAATTTGGAACAATAGCTATAACTGGGAGGGGTTTTATACTTTTCAACACCCAAGTGCAAGGACCGCATTGTACCTAGGACTGAAAGTAATAGAGCAATGTAGTCCCTATGAGTTGTCAAGACACCAGGGCTCCTTTCCAAGTAAGCCCCCACCAATGAGACACTGCTACAAGTGACATTAAACTTGAGCAGTATTGAATAAGAGATCTGCAAGAAAGTGAGGTCTAGATCAAAGTGGGGGAGGGGAGAACAGCAGGGAATCCCAGAAAGCAATCTACCATATTTTTTAACCCCTAACACTATACACATACACACACACACACACACACACACACACACAGAAGAGAAAGCTCTGTGAGGGCAGTGAGACTTCTTGCGCCCTACCTCGTTCTAAAAGGACAGGAAAATTAATGTCACATAAAAATGAACAATGGAGAAGTATCAATGTCAAATCCCATACAAAATTATTATAGTAACATAAAAGAATAAGGAGCAGAAAAAAAAATCCCTAAAGACAACAAAAGCATGCTGGAAAGACATTCTCACAAAACAGATCAAAACTATAACTTATCAGTTCAAAAGAAGCTTAAAGAAACGATATAAAATACAAAAGAACACCACCATCAGGTTAAAAGAACTCATAAATATGGTGACAGGACTCAGAAAAGAATTGAAATAAAAAGGAAAAAAATATTTCATAAATGCCACCTAAACTAGAAACAAAAATACACAACAGATAATCCCTTAATAAATATAAAACGTAAAAAGGAGGAAAGCTAAAAAAGGAAAGAAAAAGAGATGAAAGGGTTTGAAGAGACAAATAGTAAAGATAGGCAAAGAAAACTGAACATAAAAATAATAAGAGATTCTGAAGAACCAAAGCAAGGAAATATAACAAACACTAATAACTATAATTCAAGAAAATTTCCCCAAATACAAAAAAACCTGAAGTTACACTGAAAAATTATATCATGTACCTGCCAACACTGACCCCCCCAAAACAATACCAAGACATATAAAATAATAAAATCCTTTGGGTTTTTAGGCAAAAAGAGTACATGATTTATAATGTAAAGAAAATTAACTTAACATCAGAGTTTTCTAAAGCAATGCTTTAGGCCAGAAGAAAAAAGAGTTGTCTATTTGATATACTAAACAAAAGAAAAGAATTTTATATCCAGCAAAACTGACTTGCAAGTATAAAAGGTTCAAACAAAGTGGCATGGATATAAGCAGGAACTGAAAAAATATTGTTCCCATGAGTCCTTTCAGAAGAACATACTAGAGAATGACCTTCAGGCAATCAAAACAATTAGGCCATCAACATAGGGATTAGTGGTAGATATTAAAATATGTAGTTAGCTGTAGAATTAAGCCTGGAAGGAGGCTAAGAAGCAGAGGGCAGAGTATCTAATGGCTACATGGTCTGACAATGTAGATATAGCACAACTATTTAAAAATGAGGGAAGGATGGGGGTACTATATGCAAAAATAAGCTTAATGTTTTCAGTAACTACAATGGTCCTAGTATTAGCATTGTTCTCCTGAGACTATTGTGCACATAATATAGGATAAAACAAATGAGTAATTACATGATACTCTAATTCTATTATTCCCCTGTGTCCTTAAGAATCGACATTCTTGGACTTTCCTGGTGGCGCAGTGGTTAAGAATCCACTTGCCAATGCAGGGGACACAGGTTTGATCCCTGGTCTGGGAAGATCCCACATGCCATGGAGCAACTAAGCCTGTGCGCCACAACTACTGAGCCTGTGCTCTAGAGAGCCCGCGAGCCACAACTACTGAGCCCACATGGCACAACTACTGAAGCCCACGCGCCTAGAGCCCATGCTAAGCAACAAGAGAAGCCACCACAATGAGAAGCCCGCACACCGCAACGAAGAGTAGTCCCCGCTCGCCGCAACTAGAGAAAGCCCACACGCAGCAACGAAGACCCAACGCAGCCACGAAGACCCAACGCAGCCATAAATAAATAAATTAAATAAATAAATAAATTTATATTAAAAAGAAGAATCAACATTCTTGGGGATGGAAGGATATATAAATGTAATGCAGAAGTGGTGAAATAAAACTCTATAATCTCAAATTTGGAGTATCAATATGAACTCATAAGTTCATAAAATATGTAGTAAAATAAACTATAAAATATATCTATCATTTTAATGAGATTTTGATAGATAGATAGATTCCCAATCCTGTCCTTTACAAAAAGTTAGAAAACAATGACCAACCCAGCAGCAGTGAGCATCCCTAGCACTCGGACTGTAACATTTCTCACCTAGAGAAACTAGGGCTTCTTGCAGAAATGGGTGAGTCCAGATCTAGGGCAGAAAATGTGCAAGATAAACCTGGAACATCTTGTATGACCAGATAACAAGGAAGTTATCAAAGGCTTTTAAGGCAATGATCAAAGGACTCAAGAACCAACTTGTAGAGGTCCCCACTGGCTAGAGTGGGACAATTTGAGCTTCAATAATGATTGTAGCCTTGCCAACCACCACCAATAGTCTAGCCAAAGGGATCAAACTAGAGTCTGATCCAGTCTCTGGATCTAACTGCCAATTTGCAGGACAGGCAGGGGCTGAAGAACTTGTCTGAATGCACTATGAGTGTGTAGTTGTGAAAACTCAGGCTCAGTGAAACTCTATAGGTCAAATGGGCTGCCCAAGTTCCTCAATAGATAAATTGTAAGCAAATGAAAGGGATTAAGAAGGAACTTTACAGATTGAAAAAGACTAAAGTGTATACCAATTTTTTTTTTTAATGGGCAAGACTGAACATAGCGTTTGCGGGTGCCCACTGGGTAATAAACATGTTTCTAAAAATATAATGAGGTGACTATTATAATGGATAATGGTTACTTATGGGGGTACAAAGGTCTGTGATTGGGTGAGGCACCTGGAGGGGTTTCTGGAGAGGCAAAATTCTACTTCTTGTCCCAGCTAGTATACAATATATATACAATATACATATCCAGCACATACACACACATATATGTACATATATTTTATACAATATATCTATAATATATAAATATACAGAGCATCAGGACATGCATTTGACTCATGTCGTTTTCTCTATTTGTGTTTCATTTAGAAAAAAATATTTTTCTTAAAAAAGACTATGAGTTTCTCGCTGCCATCCAATCTCCCACTGAGAAGGCAATGCAAAGCACATGGCTGAAGTGGAAAAGAATGCTAGGAAATGATGACTGAGTGAAGGTCAACAAAAGCCTTTGCCGAGTTACATTTAATTTGAAGATACTATAGATCCACTTAAAGGTTTTTATGAGTCCAGTGATTTCCCCTTTCCTCTGAACTTCTTAAACATTTTTTTTTTTTTTTTTTGTGGTACGCGGGCCTCTCACTGCTGTGGCCTCTCCCGCTGCGGAGCACAGGCTCCGGACGCGCAGGCTCAGCGGCCATGGCTCACAGGCCCAGCCGCTCCGCGGCATGTGGGATCTTCCCGGACCGGGGCACGAACCCGTGTCCCCTGCATCGGCAGAAGGACCCTCAACCACTGCGCCACCAGGGAAGCCCTCCTCTGAACTTCTTAATGTCTCCATGATTTATTTGATTCTCATATTTGTATAATTTAGCTAAGCGAGCTAAAGAAAGATGGTGCCAAATAAATCCTGGCCAGAAAACTGTAGTCTTACCTGGTTGCAGAGGGCTGGACCAGTGCCGTTATTGCGGGTAAAGCCACACTTACCCTGTTCACTGGAATTTAATAGAAACTTGCTTGCTGTGTCATACATATTAAATTAACTTTATCCAGAGATTTTTGCCTTTCTACGCATCTAAATTATTCTGTTTCTCAGGGAATATGCTAGGACTCAGGAGAAAAGAGTCAACTCTGAGTCATAAAATCAAAACCACATTGAACACTAGAGACAGAGAGACAGACACAAGGGAATAAATACCTCTGGGTATGCCTAAACAATCAAAACAAATGTACAGGTATCTTCTTGAGACTGTGGAGAAGATATCCCTTAGAAATTATTATTTTATATCCATTATTCTAATTTAATATCTAACTTCCATAGATAGGCTATTTTACTTAGCATGCCAAATATTTTTAGTGACCATAAGAAATAATCATAAGAGATTTTGTGGATTTGTTCTTTTTTTCCCCAAAACGTCTTAAGTTCTTCCATTCCAAATTATCCATCCAGTGGGATTTTCAGGAGTTAATAAGGTGGGAAATGCTCCTTGTTTAAGACAAAGACGAAAACGAAGCTTTTAAAATTGCCAGTGTGTCACAGTTAGGATAAAATGGCCTGCCAATCACCAGAGTAGAATTCAACTCCATATCACAAAAGCACTCCTTCCCAGTCCTTTTAGAAATGGATGGGGTATTGAATCACAAATAAAAACCAAAATCTAACAACAACAAAAAAGGAAGATAATATAAATCGAAGTAGCTAAATGCGTGTTAAGAACCAAATGTGATAGGCATGAGTGTTACAAACCTTGCAAGAGCCCAGGACCGCATTCACACTTCCAATTCAGAGGAAATAAATGGGCTCATCCCACCCTTAACTCTGGAATAAAAAGACAGTCGCACAGGACTGCAGAAGAGCCAAGCCCAAATTCACAGAGGTTTTATTAAAAACAGGAAAAGGTCAGTCCTCATCTCCCAAAGGAATGTCCAGGGCTTGTCAGAATTATTACTCCAAGATAGTTTCTTTATTAAATTCACTGTGCAGGAATACAAAGAAAGGCTGGGAGAACTAGAAAGACACGGAAAGTCTTACTTTAGCCCCAGAGTAAACTGAATGCAAGATACAAGGAACCAGCATTCTCTTCAATGAATCTACAAATCAGATATGTTTTGAAACCTAATCCTTAATGAACTAAGAAATCATGTCATTAAAGAACCCACTAATGATAACTACTTCATCTTTGTTCTTTCCCCAAAATAAGAGTGATATGCCAGGTATGACATTGGTAACAACCTCGCTGCTAAACAAGAACATGAAACAACCATTTATTTTTTAACCTCTGTTCGCTTCTAGTTAAAATCAAGGGTTAGTTAATGAATTAGTTTGAGTGAATTTATAGATCGAGGACAGCCCAGCACTGCCTTGTTTAGCAAACATTTTTCAACATGGGCGGTCACGGGGGAAAACCTCAAGCCCAAGTTTAAGTGGCAACTTAAAATGGATTCCCGAGACACCCCCGGAGTGTGAATTAATTCTATTTGTATTAATATTTGGAACATCACTCAGGGTGCCGCAGCTGGTTTTTCATGACGCTCCGGCACTCTCTCCCCAGCATTTTTATCATGAAAATAACCATGTTTTGAAAGCTGGGGCATCCTGTGTGAGAGACTTTTACAAGAGTGAAAAAAAAAATGCGAAGCTGAACATGTCTGCCCTGGTCTCTGCCTAGGAAACATCCTAGCTTTTCAACGGCAAGCCACCTTTTGGTGGCAGAGCACAGGGCACCGTATTTCATTTCAGGGCAGTGAGAAGGTTGAGTCATCTGCTTTCTTTACATTTCAGATCACACCCATGGCAGAAAGGTCAACAGATCCGGCCGCTCCAAAATAAGCCCATCACTCCATCACTCAGGACACGAACCCAAAAATGCTCCTTGTAAGGAGGTAAAAAATGAAAGCAACACCTAGCAGGGAAAATCTGTCCTCGAGAGCTACCATCAAAGGGGAGTGTCAGAGGTTGAAGTCCTTCTCTTTGAAAAGCTGTTTGCAAACCAGTGCTACTGTTTTTGTGGTAACAGAGCTGAGGCTGGTTTGCAGCAGCAAAAACCAGGTAGAGACAAATCCTTCCTTTTGGTTTATAGTTTCAAATGTTGCTTGACATCCAACACTCGTATGGCTTAGAAATGAAAACGTCATCTGGTTTGGGTTGTACTTCTTTCCCTTCTGGGCTTCTGACGGCTACGTCAATGAAACTAACATGGTTACAGAGAGAAGGAAAGAAGGGTGGTGAGAATCAGGACAGGCTCCCACTGCTTAATCAGCCCTGGACCAGCCAGGCACCTGTGCAACCCCCTCTTCCCTTCCTCAGCCGAGATCTAACAGCGGCATCCATTCTGGAGGAGTATCTGATGTGGGGCTCTGGGGTCTCACATGTTGTCACCCTTCCTCTCTTCCTCCTTCTCTAATGGGTTCTAGAAAAAGCCTAGGAGAGTGCCGTTTCCGCAGACAGGGAAAAGAGGGTTGATATGCTTTACATAGTTATTTTTATATTTAATCCAAGAGCAAGAAAGGACTAAGCAACCCAGCTGACTCTCAAAAGCATTTTAGGAAGTTGGCAACGGAACAGCCATCTCCTGCTCTCTCCTCCTGTGAAGTAACGGTATCTGGCGTACAGATATGTTCGTCAAAGATATCAATAGCACAGATAATTAAGTTAGCGCAGCAAACCAGCTCCATGCTTTGAAGTGTTGGTACAGTTGATGCGTTAACCTTTCCCTCACCTGAGAGGCTAAGCCTACAATCTCCTCACACATGTTAACAATCTTGTGACCTTTGGTCCACCCTCATTATCACATCATGTAGGTTACCCAACCACCATAGGGCCAACCATAAAAAGGGCTGCTTATAAACTGGGGGAGTGAGTTACTACACTCAAAGACAGGCTCCTTCAAAGTGAGAAGAGCCTTCAACTAGAAGAGTTAAAGTTCTCTAGATTTCTCTCTACTGCTGCGGAAGGGAAAGGATATCACAGAGGGAGAAAGGATGTTGGCAAACCCAGCGCTCCCCAAACTCTGAAGGGTATTGGAATCCCATGAGGTGTTTCTAAAAATACAAGTTACTGGAGCCCACCCGCTACAGATTCCTATTTAAAACATGGGGCTAGAGGCATGGAATCTGCATTTTAGTGAGTACAGAGGTTGCGTCTAACTTTGTAGACCTCAGATTTTTTAGAAAGCTAAGTAGTGAATGAGTCCAGTTTCTTAAGACTCCAGAAGTATGTACAGCAATACGTACATTATAACCCCAGTAATAGTAGCATTCCAGGCCTTCCCTCCACAGAAAACAAGAGTGGCCAGGAGCTTGAAAAAAGACTGAAGGTAACATGCGGATAGTATTAGAAGTTCTCCAAAGCATGGGCATTCCTTATACATTTTATTGAAACTTGAACAAAATAAACTATGAGTTGCACATAAGAATCAGTCTTTAGGGCTTCCCTGGTGGTGCAGTGGTTGAGAGTCCGCCTGCCGATGCAGGGGACACGGGTTCGTACCCCGGTCCGGGAAGATCCCGCATGCCACGGAGCGGCTGGGCCCATGAGCCATGGCCGCCGAGCCTGTGCTCTGCAACGGAAGAGCCCGCAACAGTGAGAGGCCCGCGTAACGCAAAAAAAAAAAAAAAAAAAAAAAAAAGAATCAGTCTTTAGGCACAGAGAAGCCCACTATGAACAAATGAATGGTGACTATCCTTTGAAACAGAAAGGGATAAGGACCATGAGAACTGGGCCTCTTTCTATCCAACTTTCTACCCTACCCCTATTATGCCAGTCTCTCTGCAGACTCTCCAAACTTGAATATATCCCTACTGCATTCTATTTTGGGTTTTCAATGAGGAAGAAATCAAGCACTAGAATGCCACTTTTCCCCAACTCTAGTACCAGGCTTGGGGACTCTCTGCTTAACAGGAAGGCCTTTTACAGTAAGAAAAAGACAGGGGTGTTTCAACTGCTACTAGAAAGATAAATAGCCTAGGATATCCATTAGTGCCCCATAAATACTGCTGCTCAGAATACTGATATATTTCTAGTTATTTGCGATGTTTTCCTTTCCGGTTTTCTATGGCAACTGAGGTTTAATACAATAGGCCCGTTTGGCAAAGGTAAGATGTGTAGCTATGACGAACTTCATTCACTGGACTCAGAACCCTCAGAAGGTGTGAAAGCAGCAAATCTAGCTAACTTCCCAATTCCCCCAGAAATCCCCACCGGGAATATGACTTTTGAGGTGGCATTTCTGGGGAAGATTCCATGGTTAAATGTGTTCTTGGAGAATCTACCGTGAGGCTTGCCTAGAGAAATTGTACTTATTTTTCTTTGAAACATGAGGTTTTAAGTGGATCAAACCCACCCCGATGATGAAATTTTAAAGGGAGAGCTCATATCCCCACTACAAACTCTGGAGATAAGACAGAGAAAGCCAGAGAAGCTCATACGGCCACAAGTATGAGTGACCACTTCATAATTTACAAGGCTGAGCTGCAAGGGATATTCACTCTCTGTCAGTTACACACAACCGGAAGACCAGTTCAGTTGAGAATGGTTATTGGAGAGGAAAAGACAGACAGGCATGGAACCGGGTACAGAACTGGCAAGCAGAGAGTTATAAAACCTTTTTCGTTTTCTCCCTCTAGAAGCAAATGTAAACCTGCTTTACGATGACCATCCTAGCTTCTGAGAGAAGCACTTTGGCAATAACGGCCCCATAGAATAAAAGCTTGAGGAACCAGGGGCATTTAGAACAATAAAGCCTCCTTCTTCCCAAACGTATTGTTGTCAGTGCCGCCACTGCTCTGCTCCTTACAATTCCTTCCAGGAGCTCACCTTATTTCTACAGACTAGAGCACGGATGTGTCTGAGTACTGAAGGGCACAGTCATGATACCTCCTTGGTAGAGCTGCATTGAGGATGAGCTGAATCAGTAAATGGGAAGATGCTCTGGACAGTACCTGGTACACAGCAAGCTCTGTACGAGTCATAGCTATTGATATTGTCACGACGGTGGCTGTTATATGTAGTTCAATAGCCACAATGCATATATTACATTCCAAATATTTTTAAAGCAAGCATATGACTTGTTTGGATTTTTCATCTTTATTCTACATCCCATGGGGAAATTTTGAATCGTGAAATTGTCCATTTAAAAAAAATCTGAGGGGCTTCCCTGGTGGTGCAGTGGTTGAGAACCTGCCTGCTAATGCAAGGGACACGGGTTCGAGCCCTGGTCTGGGAGGATCCCACATGCCACGGAGCGACTAGGCCCGTGAGCCACAACTACTGAGCCTGCACGTCTGGAGCCTGTGCTCCACAACAAGAGAGGCCGCGATAGTGAGAGGCCCGCGCACCGCGATGAAGAGTGGCACCCGCTTGCCAAAACTAGAGAAAGCCCTCACACAGAAACGAAGACCCAACACAGCAAAAATAATAATAATAATAAATTAATTTTAAAAATCTGAAATTTTGAAGCGACCCACTTTCTCCCCTACCTTTCAAATTTTGGAAGAGCAAGTCTTCTCAATCTCAATACTGTTGACATTTGAGGTTGGATAATTCCTTGTTGTGTAGGGAGCTGCCCTGTGCACTGAATAATGTTTAGCAGCATCCCTGGTGTCTACTCACTCCATGCCCATAGCACCCTCTTCCCAGTTGTAATAATCAAAAATGTCTTCAAACATTGTCCTTTGGGGGCAAAACTGCCCCTAGCTGAGAACTGCTGGTCTAGAGCCATTTAGAAGCAGACAAGTAAACTACAGACGCAAGTTCTCTAAAATATGCCTCAAACGTAAGATGGTGTGCCCCTGCCGGGGATTTCACTCATGCTACAAATAGCATTTTACTAGCAGTGAAGTGAAACCCAAAGCCTGACGGGGACAGTGAGATACTTAGCACTAACAAACTATGGTGAGCAAAACAGTACAAACTTCTTCACATATGCAAACTCAACATTTAATTTTCTGCAAGATTACCCACAATAATTACAAAATTTCTATAACGCAGCCTTAAAAGCTTGAAACTCTGAGATCCATAAGAATTGATCTTTTATCTTTTACCTTTGCCATGTACTGTGTCTGTGTAACATAGCAAATGAATGGAAGCAATATTTTCTTCTAATTTCTAGGAGTATGAAAGTGAAGCTTTACCAAAATTAACTTGATTATTAAATAATCCAATGGAGAGAAATAGAGAGCAAACCTCTAGCGTACAAACGACATTTTGATTTTAAGCATGCATCCTTCAGCTGAAAATGTTTGTTGTCCATATGGTGATAGGAGTTTGACCTTCTAAAAGTAATGCTGAAAGATTAGCTGGTAGCTGCTTCTGGTTAAAAATGATTTGAAGGCAAAAAGTCGGCATCTATAGGACACCAGTGTCTTTACTCTGCCGGTAACATATAGTACTTTTGAAGCATTAGCAATCGCTTGAATGGACTTCCTACCAGGAATCTACGGTCAAATGCTGAGTAATGCCGGATCAACTTGAAGATTTCAGAGCCATTATAAAATATGTAACTTCCCTGTCATAGTCTTAGAATTAAGCCAGACCAAGAAATTCACCCTATTATCCAGAACTGGGTTAGGATATTATTTACCTGATGTCAGTAAAATAGAGCTCGTATGAGAGAGGACTCACTTTTCTTTTCACCTTCTAATATACACATGACTTACAAGGTTTCATTCCAAAGGAAAAAAAAAAATGACACCCATGTTTTAACAAAGTATCAGGCCAATGCAGTTTTATCCTTTGGTTATTAATTGCTCTGATGAAGGAATGTTGCACCGTCCACCCACATCCTGGATCTCATTTAGTTGTCCCTTCACATTGAAGACGATATTACTGACAGGGATTATGGTCCTATGACATGGTAAAGTGGGTGGGACAACAAATGAACAGGAACTAAGTCTGCGTGTACAAGGTCATTTCTCTTTTGCTTAGAGATGCCTCAATTCCATTTTCTGAGAAGCAGGGAGTGTATTTCCGCTCAACTACCTGACCTAAGATAGGAAAGTCTGGGGACTGGGGCTGGGGGGTGGGGGGAGAAGTCACCTGCATCCTTTATGAGCCACCCAGGGCGACTTCCCTTTTCCTGCCCCCCATGGCCTTCATCTTCTTTTGAGGACAAAATCAGAATCTTTGCACCATCCTGAAGCCATATGTACCACACCCACCAAAAAAAAAAAAAAAAAGACATCACGAGTTGTTTCTTCTAATATTTTCAGGACTGATTTTTCCTCTTCCTAATGTCCTTCCCACTAATGTCATCAGTCCTACCCCACACCAACCCTCTTCCAAGACTGGATTCTCTAAGAGGTAGGAGCGATCCAGATCTAGATGTCAGAAGACTCAATTTTGAGTCTTCTGCTCTCTTTTTAACAAGCTGTGTTAATCTCAAGAAGCCACTTAATCTTGCTAGGTTAACTCAGCTATAAAAGGGAAATGATAATTTGTGACATCATAAACTTTCACCACACAAATATCATGTATTATTAGAAGAAATACTTAAATCTAGAGGGAGTCATTCTGTATGTTATTTCAGTGGACACGGTAAGAAAACAATTGTTTATCAACAAGCACAGTTATTCTCAAGCAGCTTTTCTCAAAGCTGGTCGTATGGTTCCATGACCTTCTAAGGCAAAAGGTCAAAAGCTACCCCTTTTACCGCTTATAATCCTTCCTCTCCACCTCCATCATTTAAACACTGAAAAAGGGCAATTGGACAGTTACCATTTTTTTCCCCAAGAAGGACCCTGGGGTTTTTGCCCAACTAACTTTGGCCTAACTTTAGAGATTCTGCTCAAACTGATTTAGAAGGTGGTCTGACCTTGGCCTTAACCTTGGAAATTACAAAGATTTCCCTTTTCCCTCTTTTCACTCTGTCTTGGACTGCCTCTCATTTCTCACACAACAGTCTGGTACCTCCCTTTTTTCCTGGTCCCCTGTACTTACCAAAACCCAATTCTTCAAAACAAACATGCAGAGCAGGAAGTACCTCTTGGAAGGGAACTCCATCTGCTTTACAAACAGAGTGCCAGTCGGACATATCATGGGAGCAGCAGGCAACTCTCTGGGGAAGACACCATAGCATCTGGTGGACCCCAGGAGGCTAAAGCGCAAGAAGGCACAGGATTCTCTCCAGTGCCCAGCCTGGATTCTAGGGAAGAAAAGAACGTTGTAAACTATAGCCTGTACATCATTCCTTAAAGACCAGTTGATGGTATTCCAGATTTGAAGGCAAGAGCAAAACCTGCATGAAAGGATCAACCTCTTTCCGTTTCCAAGAAAGGCCCTCATTATGTACACAGGTGTGACTTTTCCATCCATGTGTCCCCAAGTTCTTAGAAGTTGATTAAGCGATAACCATACCAATTAGAAGAGATCATCACAGGAAAGAGAAAAGTCTTTTTCTGGAGGGTCAAAAACCAGAGAATGACTTTCATATCTGTTATCAACTACTATGGTCTTAGGGAAATAATGTAACCTCTGCATAACTCATTTTCTTCATCTGTAAAATTGGGAATAAAAGGTGACTGACATAGCTCACAAGTTTTTTTTTTTTGAAAATCCATTCAATAAGAGAAGTAAAAACGAATTTTAAATAAAAAGCATTAAATATCTAATAACACTTTTAAACACCTAGTCTTCTGAATATAGATTAATCTAACATGTCTATAGTTGCAGAACCACAAGAGGACTTTAGAAAATCTCCACGTTAATGTCTATAAAAGCTAAAAGACAGTTCTAATATTATTTGTCTCCGTGTCAGTGTACCTATACTTCTCTCTCTTTATGAGTCTATATCATTGTATGAGTCTTTATGTCTCAAAAGGCAGCAAAATGTAGCAGAAAAATGCACTGGATTTAAAGGCAAAATACCATAGTGTAAATCCCCAATCCATTATTCCTGGTTGTGCTGTTTTGGGCAAAAGAAGGTCTAAAATGAGGAAGGTGATTCCAGACCATCTACCTCCATGACTGCTTGAATGTTAAATGACAGGCATGTACTTATGCCACTGTGTGTCTGTCTCTCTCTCTCTTTCACTCTCCTCTTTCTCCTTTTCTTTCTCCTCCTCATTATTCATTATCCTTTTCCACCTCTGTCTCTTATCTCTTCCTGTCCTTAAAAATCAAATTAAAGTATATTTCCAGATTTTTCTGATTATCGAGTAAATAAATTAAATTGCTTTTTACTGTGATCATCTTCCCTGTTTCTAGTTTGAGTCTTCTGAATGTCCTAGAAGAAAGCCATTTCATGATTCTTGGGTCTCTTTCATTCCAGAAAATACACTTTTCCCACCACCTCTGCAAACTGTCTCCAACTTAGTGAGCAGTGTAGGGGAGATACGTAAAGAAGATTTTAAACTGGAGGCTTTTCTCTGTCACTCACTAGCTGGGCAAGTTCTATCACCTCTTATAGGCTCTATTTTCTCATTTGTAAGATGGAGGTAACTATTTCGTAAGAATAATGGGAGAATTAAATCAATTAAGATACCATTTAAAACACATGACATAATGCCTTTTTCAACGGTTAAATACACGATAAAGGCAGCTTGTACTGCGTGAAAACTAAAACACAGTTTTATGTATTAATGATACCATGGTTAACATTAAAAATGACAATTTTCAGAGGGAAAAATTCTTAAGGTAGGACGCTGCCCCATCAGATAGCTTGGAGACAAAAACGTCTAAAAATTGCGAACACTAGGGCTTCCCTGGTGATGCAGTGGTTAAGAATCCGCCTGCCAACGCAGGGGACACGGGTTCCATCCCTGTTCCTGGAAGATCCCACATGCCGCGGAGCAACTAAGCCCGTGCGCCACAACTACTGAGCCTGCGCTCTAGAGAGCCTGCGAGCAACAACTACTGAGCCAGCGTGCCACAACTACTGAAGCCCGTGCGCCTAGAGCTCGTGCTCTGCAACAAGAGAAGCCACCGCAATGAGAAGCCCGTGCACCGCAACGAAGAGTAGCCACCGCTCGCCACAACTAGAGAAAGCCCGCACACAGCAATAAAGACCCAACACAGCCAAAAATAAATAATATTTAAAAAAATAATTGCTAACACTTACTGTGTGCCAGACATTTTTCTTAGTACTTTTCATGTGTTAACTCGTTTAATCCTCACAACAACAGTATGAGGTGGGTACCACTATGACTCCAATTAAAGATGAGGGAATAGAGATTAAGAGTGGTTCAGTTACTTCCGTAGGTCATCACAGCTCGTGAGTGGTTGAACCAGAATTCAAACCCACGTATTCAATAGTTCCAGGTCTGGGGTGTAAAGCACCTTTCAAAATCATGTTTCTCCAGGAAAGACGGCATCTTCTAGGCCAACTGGTATTTTGCCAGTAATTTGTTACCAGTAACAAAGTACTAAAGTCTGCCGATGATTTTCTTTTTAATTGAAATGAGTGTAGATGCACTTCTAATGGCACCAACTCTTCCTCACCCACATTTTGACTTCCTCTCTAGTGTGGGAAAGAAAGCAGTGCAATCCAGGCTAAAGCTCTGGGGACTCGTGTATAATCCTGGGCTCATCTGTGGTATGTACACCTCACCGACCAGCATCTGTCATCACCACCACCACCATGATCATCACCACCATCGTGTTATTATTTATTGATCATCCTATACCAGGCACGCAGTAATTCTTCACGTACGTTTCTCTGTGTGTGTTAAAGCAGAAGAAAAAGGTTGAAAACCATTGAGCTACTCTATTCCAGATGCCTTCTTAAAAGACTTTCCTCGTAATTCTACCCTACACGAAGACTCCACCACCAACCTTGAAAAAAAAAAGAAGAATGATGATAATATTTACTGATATCTATCTTGTGTCAAGCATAAGCTTAGGTACTTTCCACATGTAATCTTTTTTTTTTTTTTTTTTTTTTAAACATCTTTATTGGGGTATAATTGCTTTACAATTGTGTGTTAGTTTCTGCTTTATAACAAAGTGAATCAGTTATACATATACATATGTTCCCATATGTCTTCACATGTAATCTTATTTAATCCACACAACAAACCTAAACTATAAGCATTATTTTTATTGCTTAGTTATCACCATTGATTAATTATTTTGATCTCAATTTTACAGTGAGGAAAACCACAGCTCAGATGGCTTGGTATCTTTCCCAAGGCTCACAGAGCTTCTAAATTATGGCTTCAGGGTTAGAACGAGACCTATATGACTCTTTTGAGCAATCTCTTTAAGATAGTCTTACTATTCCCTAAACCGGATTTTTTTTCCCAATGTGATATTCACTGAAAGGCAGGAGCCCTCAAAAGAGTGCCATCCTGGGAGTCAGACACCCCAAGTTCTAGCCCTGGTTGTACAACTCATAAGTTGTGTGACTTTGGACAAGTCATTCATCCACCTAATTTTTTTTTTTTTTTTTTTTGGTCACACCACATGCAACATGTGAGATCTTAGTTCCCCAACCAGGGATCGAACCCACACTCTCAGCAGTGGAAGCGTGGAGCCCTAACCACTGGACAGCCAGGGAAGTCCCCATTCATCCATTTAAAATGAACAGTTTCCAGCTCTAATTCTACACTCTCTGATCTCCCCAAAATAGATACCAGACACCCATCCTCACTCATATGATATCGGATTCTAATCTCAGGCTTTCTCTCTGCCCTTTGAAGAGAAGATTACAGAGAGGGGCCCGCTGCATGAGTGCACTTGTTGACCAGACCATCAGACGAGGGTGGTTAAAGAGAAAGTTGGCTGGGAAGTGTGAGAAAGTCATCCACCTTGCAGCTGTCCCGGCCTGAACACTACCATGGATAAACAAGAGCCCCTCTCTAGAGATTCCTGCTGGCACCTTGTCTTCATTCCTTTCTGGAAAAAAAAAAAAAAAATCATATCCCTGTGAAGAATGTATTGCCTTCGACACACAACTGCCAAAACCCCAACTGTAGGCAAAACCCATCTGACAAAATCCCTTAACTGCTTTGATTCCGATCTTAAAGGAGATTAGTTGTTGGAAGGTCACAGAGAAACCAACCTACTGCACATTGCAGCCTGGGGTTTCAAAGCTCTCACTACTAAGGGGATCTCCATACCCCATGCCCCTTCCCTCCATGCCGTTTAATCAATGAATCAACAAATAGCTACCGAACGAGGCTTCCCTGGAGTCTGCAGGTCACTTCAGATGTGCTTCTCCAGTTCAATAGCGGGAGAAAGAAAAACAGATTTTTCTGACTCTTCTTAAAGTTTCCATTTATAAAACCAGGACTAACATAAAAAGACTGTGGGTCTCCTCTCCCTCTTTTTCTGTTCCCTGAACCCTTCTGATTCACAAAGAAAAAGTAAATGCTATAGAGTTGAGAGAATATACAAGAGATAAAAGGAGGGCAGGAGAGAAGGAAAGAAGGAGGGAGGGAAGGAAGGAAAGAGGGAGGGAAGGTAGAGAGAAAGGAAGGAGAGAATCAGAACCTTAGATTTCAGGAAGGTCAAAGGACACAGTAAACATGTAGACAATCCTCTCAAGATAAACCATAATGGAAAAGAATATGAAAAAAACGTAATGGAAAGAATATGATAAACCGTAATGGAAAAGAATATGTATGTTATAACTGAATCCCTTTGCTATATGCAGAAATTAACACAACATGGTAAGTAACTATACTTCAATAAAATTTTTTAAAAAAGAAATGTCTCTTTGGTAGTGTCTAATTAGCTAGCCTGTTAATTATTACTGTTCTTTAGTAGATATGGTTATCATTGAGAACTAGTTACCACTAGTTTTAAGCTTGTAGGATGTAAGCTTGTAGGATGTAATGATGAATATCTTATACCTCTAGGTGTTTTTCTGCTCTCAACTCCAGCAATGGGATCATAGATAAAACGTGCATGTTACCGCAATAGCCATAGTTACTAGAAATCATAAATACAAAAAAATTAATTGGTTTTCCTGCATAACTTGCATGAAAATGAAAAAATACATGGCAAAAAGATACTACTTTAGGCTTTTAGCAAATGTTATATAAAAACACTACACTAGGCTACAAACTAAATCACCATCTCCCAAGTGATGACCAGTTACTGCGTGTACCAACCGTCACTAGAACAGGACCAACCCATGATGTGAATATTGTCTTTTTCTGACCCAGCATTTAGAGCAGGATTCTACTTCCCCAAATGTTTCCTCGGTCAAAAATAATAATGAAACTAGGAACAGCTTATGAAGCACTTACTATATGCCAGACGTGGTGGGAAATAGTAATACTTTCTATGCATTAGCTCAGTTAACCCTTTCACCCACCCGTTGGTGTGCATTACCCTCCTCAATCTACAGATGACAAGGTGGCAGCTCAGAGAGATGGTCACTTTGCTCAAAATCTTAAGCATAACGAGGCCCAGAGCAAAGACTCTAACCCACGTCTGACTCCACCGTTTGTGCTTCTAACCACCTTGTAGTTGATACTTTATTCCTGTTCTTCAACGTGGAGAATCAAGGCTGGGAAAAGTAAAAATAATGTATTTTATTATCATTTACCCAAAACCTCACCTGGACTTGGTGTTCCCCTGTCAGCTTCAAATTGCTCCTCCCTGGCCCCCAACATGAATGACTACAGTTTCTTCTTTTGTTTCTTTTTGATAGGCAAAGCTAATATTAGAATAGCTAACAAACCATGCGACCACAGACAACTAAAATATTCTGAAGAATTCTTCAGTCTAAGCATGCGATGAGGCACTCCAACATCTTAAAAATCTCATTTAAAAAAAAAAAAGCTTAAATATAAGTACTATGTTAACACTCACAGGTATAAACAAAGAGTCCACTAGATAAAACTCCTGAGTGTATATAGAGAAGGCTGATGCTCTGATATCTTACTGAGCTTCTAAATTACAACCCCCATGCTTTTTTCATGTGCCGATGGGGTCTATCGTAGTGAAGGTATTAATAGAAAAATAAACGCCCCAAATTCTTTTATTCAGTATGACATCTATATGTGTACAATCACGCATCTATTCAGAAGTACCTGCATGATAAAAGGAGGTAAAATATAAACACAGCATGATCTTTTGTTCCAAGATGATACGATGATCTCGACCATCTGTGCGCAGAAGGTGGTATGGCTCAAGAGACCAGTTCAGGTCTGTTTCACCTTGACACACAACACATATAGAGACAGACCTTTGCTCAAGGTGCCTGGGGTTGTCTGCGACAGTGACTCTGAGCCCCTTCACTTGTGCACACTAGGTACCAACTAGGGACCACCCTCCAAATCTGGCTTCTAAGCGCCCCTTTTTCTCCCAGACTCTGAAGACTAGAGTTTCTTCTTTCATTTCCTTTGACTAAGCACAGCTGGGATCAGTACCAAACAAGCCATGAGGGTAGCACTTGACACAGGTACAGTGTGCTAATGTTTCTTGGTTGAAGGCACGTTTACGAACGCTACAGTCATTTTCACACACGGAAACCATTTCTACCAGAGAAATGCAAATCGTATTGTAAAAGCTCGTCCTTGTAGAACTCAGCAAAGGTCTGCGTGGATGCAAACCTAGAGGTTAGACACAGCACTTCTCCCGGTATCTGCATGTGCTCATTACCATATTGCAGGAGTTGCTTCTAAAGCCAATGAGAGTTTTCAGAAACACCGAGGTTACGAAATAATCCAGAGGCTTCAGAAGGCAGAGAAAAGACAGTTGCATCCCGTAAAAGCTAAGGAACAAAATGACCTATTCCTCTTACATCAAAGCTTGAGGACTTCTAGAACACAGTTAGCATGACCTTCCATGAAGGAAGCCCAGGAAGACGCAGATGTCCTTCTGGTTTCTAAAAAGGAAGGTACTTACCGTGAAAATCCACCAGTCACCACACTTTGCCCAGAATTACCCTGGCCACCCTTCTCCACGGAAGCAGAGCATGGGACCTGCCAAGTCTGTGGAGACATCTACTTGGGTGGGTTGGGAATAGGCGAGGTGGGGGAGAAAAGACAGACTTTCCCTTTAAAACTGAACAGAAGCTGATACCACATCACATGACCTTTTACCGTAATTTCTATTAAAATCATTTCATGTCTGGTTGCCTCTGCTCTCCTGGCTCATTTGTATTGTTTACAACAAGTCATTGCACTGGCAGTGAGTGGTGGCTGAATCCATGGTTACCCGTTTTTACATCCACTAGTTAAATGGAATGCAGCTCTGCTGTGGGTTTCAGGGAACCAGCTCTTAAGAAACCACAGTCCAGCTATCAATCAGCCTAATCTGAGAGAAATTAATCTTATAAACCTAAGTATTGGTACATATTAAAAATTGATAGCAAGGGGGCACGAGCTTTTACTGGTTGGAGTTATGAAAGTGGACAAGCTGACATCTGACTTAGAGCCTCAGAGTATTCAGTCTGTGGTCTCCATCTGACAGCCATTCACGTTGTGCAGCTAAACAGCTTTCAAGGGTAATACGACCACCCTTTAAAACAAACCCACCCACCCCCTCCCAAATTCTGTGAGCGTTTCTTTCACTGGTTGTTCTTAGGATCCAGAGAGTGCCTAAACACAGGTTTAACCAGACTGCAATCTAGCAAAGTAACTTAAACAGATACACACAAGCCAGTAAAACATCACACAGACAGCACTGGGTAGGATTCAATTAAGACAAAACCTCAGCGGAATGCTCTTTATGAGTAAATGAAAACTGCAAACTAATATGTTTTATTGAGAGCGAGAACGGTCCAAATTCATTCTACTGTCCATGAATTTAGGTGGTTAATTCTTTTAAAAGCATTCCCCAAAGCAAACTTGTTTCTCAAGATGGACATGCCCAGCAATTATCATGCCTAATCAAAATTTAGAAGTTTTATAGTTTAATGCCCACCATCACCATCCCACAAGTCACATCTCCATGCTAAATGAGAACAGCAAATAGTTAAAGCTAACATATTACATACAACCCCATCTACTGCAAAGTCACTGTATCAGAAGCTAGAATTGATTTGTTTTCTCAGAACGAATTGAAAATGAATGTAACAAAACGTCGGAAAAATCCCTCTTGCCCTGCTAATCGGATATTGTATAATGGTTGATTGCAGCTCTGCCCTGTCCTCTTGCTGCCTAAATCATACATACTTACACGTTCTGGGTTCTTCCAAGAGTTTGGTGCAGTTTCAAGGACAAATGTCTTAAGGAAGCCTCTCTACTGTGCAGCCGGGAGCCTAGCTCGGATCTGATGACAAGAGCACGGTGCTCAATCTGACAACAGAGAAGGAAAGTTCCTGCGTGGAGAGGAGGTCTTGGAAAGTCTCGGGGTTAAAAAGGCTGCTTTAAATGTGCTGGTTGATCTGCTCCCTGGTTGTGTATACACAGTAGCAGCTGATCTGTGTTTGCAGCCCTGCAGAAAGGAACCTTTACTGAAAACCAATGGCATCACATTTCAGCGGAGCTCGTGCCAAGGGCTGGAGAGCAGAGCCACCTTTGACAACTTCACACAGTTCAACCCAGCAGACTTACCACAGATCGGGGAGGAGCATGGAAAGCATCGCCCCTCCCACCCCACCCCAGGTTTCATCTCGACTATATTAGCGCAGTTCCTGGGAAACTAAACACTGTTACTGGCTGGACTCTGCTAACAGTGCAAGGTATTCTCTGGACTTACCTTAAATATAGTCCCTAATCTCTGCTGTCCTGACCTCCTATGTACTGTATTTTCACAGAATTTTTAAAAATGAATCCCAATTTTTAAAATGCATTCCCCTCAATTTCTTATACAAACCTTCAGATCCACAGTGGGTTACTACTAATCCTGGGTTGAGTGTTTCAGGCTCCCTGGACATTGCTCACAAATAAACAGAGGAAAAACTAATATAGGATTGCGGATGGGGGTACCTAGTTCTCTATTCTGCTTTCCAAACTCAGAGGCTGGAGTTTTCAAATTCCTGTTTGGTTGGGGGCCATCTTATTACTGTTGATTCTAAACTAGGCACAACTGTAAAATTTCACTCCAGTAGAACCTACTGATCGAATAAGGCTGGTGGGATGTTAGGGGCAGGCAAGCCATGCAGAACGTGAATATGCTGTTTGGTATTGGCATCACCTTCTTTACCACCTGATCATGGAGGAGAATGGAAATTCCAGACCTTGCCAACTCTGAGAGGGAAAGTTAAGAGAGTGTACGAGACAGAGTGGGTTCGGGGACTTGGTGCGGGTTGCTGGAGAAAACTTAATCCAAGTCACTGGTTAACCACGTCAGCATCTGTGTGTGCCTCACTGCCCCTCCTCTTCCTTCTGTCCCAATGACAAGTCTAGGTAATGGTATATTATGCGGTATTTTCTCACGATTGTGCATCTTACTTCAAAGGGTAGAAATCAGGACTGACAGTTCAACAAAAGGCCACGTTAAATGTGTCAGGCAGTACAGGGAAGTATTCTCCTACTTCTCTGAAAGCTGGCCCATGAGCTGCCTGGGCAACTGGTAAGTTATCCAAGGCCTTTGCTTTTCATTTTGCCCACACTAAGGTTCACGTGTAATGATAATTTCCGACCCTGTAGTGTAATGATAGCTTCCTAACCTGACCCTACTACTTTCTACCTACATGAGATTGGAGTTGCTTAAAATCTCTGAACTTCTGTTTCCTCATCTATGAAATGGAGACAATATATATCTACCATACAAGATTATTGGGAAGATTTAAAGAATAACATAGGTCAAGGGCTGTCCCCAGTGCCTGACATGCATGCATTTGCCAACATTTACTGAGCCCCCTCTCAGAACCAGGCCCAGTGCCAGACTCGGGGGTACAAGGTCAGCTGGGACACGGCCCCTACTCTCAAGTGCAATGCTATCAGTGTCCTCCCTCCCCCCCCCCCGGAATTTGTGTAATCTCTATTATAAAGCACAAAAACAATTTCAAATACTTGGTCTCATTTGATTCTCGTGACAATCCTAGGAGACAGATGAAACTATGCCCAATTTGTAAATGGTAAAACTATGGCTTAAAGAGGTGAGCGTCACACAGCCAGTAAATGATAGCCTGAACCTCAACCCAAGCTCTGACTCTGTCGCAATACATATGACTCTGTCACATAGCATTCATTTTCTGCACCATTCTATATTGTACTGTTATCTTAATAGTTTAATGTGTGTTATTATATTTCCCTAAAGATAGTGTAATTCCCTTAAAGAGAGGAACTATATCTTAAAATTACTTTGTATTCTCTAACAGACCTAACCTGATGCTAAACACATTATGTGTTTAATAAATTTTCCTAAATGTAAAAGAAACTCAAGCTGGGTCCATTTTACTCTCTATGATCCACCTCATAAGAAGCTACAGCTTCTCAACAAAGAGTGGTTTGGAGGTTATTTGTGGCCTTCCAGAGTTCATGCTAGGTTTTCAGTTACCTTCAAATAGTTACACACATATCAAAGTTTTTAACACTGACTCTTAACTAAATCACCCAAATATTGTTTTCTCCATTTAGTTAGCATATATTCTATATGTTGAGGACTAATGAATTTTGGTAAGAGCCATTGAATATTTACTTTTAGATTCAAACTTGATCCCAAGACATCTCTTGATTTCTAGGTTCACTTCAGTTTCTAGGTTTGACAGATCACAAAATATAGAATTCTGTTGACCATTATCTTGTGAATTAGAGCAGAGCACAGGACCAACCTCAGGTAAAGTCCAAGCAGATTTTTGAATCTGCTTTTTAAAGATATATTGTCTAAACAAACAGCCCAAATTTCTTGAATACTTCTTGATCTACTGCTTCACTTCAGGCTTTGAAGTATAGGCCATTTCTGATGGAAGAATTGGCTAAACATTTATCAGTGAACCCTACATAAAAATAAAAATGTTCTTGAGAGATCTGTATAGAATTTAGAATTTGGAGTTCAGCTGATGTATTGCATTAATTAGTTCTGTTATAGCCTGGAAATCTTTTTTTAAATGGAATTTATATTATTATTAATTAGTATTTACCGCCAAACCATGATTCCTTCAGCCTTAACAAAAATCCAGGAAGTTTAGATGAATATCAGTGTCCTGGCAAAAGTGGGAATGACAGGCAATGTTTGAGACAAAGAAAACAATTATTGGATACATTGTCTTTGTTTCCAAAGTCATTCACTTGTGTATTAGACAAGCTGTGGCCAACTGTAAAGCAAGTAAATATGTTCCTGTGCACTGGCAGAGCATACATTAGAATTATCAGGCTCGCTCTATTCAACCGGCCAGCTGCATACTACTTCCTGCTTCCTCCCTAAATAAAAGACTATGTAATGAACCCACCACAGTTCTTGGGCCACAATGGACAAGAAACATGCCCACCAAAGACCACTCTGGAGCTAAACGAATTGGCCTAAGCCTCTGACACACCTGGTCAGCATGGAGAACTGCTTGACCCAATGACTTTTCCTCACCACCTAAAACTAGGTAGAACTTCCAAGCACTTTTATACACGAGTCTCACTCAACTCTCACAACCAACTTGGAAGCACATGCTTTTCTTATTTACACGTTTACCGATAAGACAAATTCAGAGAACTTAATAATTTCGCAAGATCAAAACAGGCAATGAGTGGCCTAGCAAAAATTTCAAAATGGATGCTCAAACTCTAATTCCAATGTTTTTCCACATAACTCACATACTGTACTTTCTCTTCAGGAAGAACATGCATGCCTTAGCTTCCCTCTTTTGCCTTTTGGTTTCCCAACCTACTGATCAGTTAAATGCAGACCAAGCCATCCATCTCTCTCTCTCTCTCTCTCTCTCTCTCTCATTCATACACACACCCACACACCACACATACCCCCATATGCCTCTTTTCTACCTTCAACCACCTTCCATCTTTTCTTCTCTCACATCTTGACCAATCACTTCAGAGCATAATTTTTTCTCTCCGTTTTTTCTCACTCTCTCACTTTTCAATACTGGTTGTCAAAAGACTAATCTTATTACAGGTGAGGAACTTAGGAGTACTGCTAATGTTACACTATGCCCAGGGAAAGAAATACTTTGCAGCCAGTCTCTAAAAATCCTGGACGTTTCTAAAAATCCCTTGCATAAAATATTGCCAAAAAATCCCTTTCAGATACTCTGCAATAGTTTCCACCTATCTTTTGAACTTCCATTTATATGTGGATTCTCTTAAACGTCAACCCTCCAGAATTTAGACAAATGATAAACTATCATCAGTTGTATGGCTTTCCTGTTACGTGTATCACTTGTTTCATAACAGAACTGTTTTTCACAGTTTTTTCTCAACGATATACAATAATTCACCTCAGTAACATAAGCTTTTATGGTTTAGCCTAGAAAAATCCTCTGCATTTAAGATTATTTTCTGTGAAAAAAGAAGCATGTATCTAATAATTAGTCTATAAATGAAAAATTTCAGTGTAAACTTGAGTGACTAAATTTCATGAGGCTTTCATTTCAAACCCCTGAACCGGAGCTTACTTACTACCCTACACACTAATATCTCCAGTCACGGCATAAGGCCATACTTATGTAAATAATTAGCTTATAGAATAGAAATAAACAGGAGTATGATTAATTGGTTTATTCGTTATTAATCAATCACTTAATTCAGAATCACCGGAGACCATCAAGTCATATCCCTTCATTTCAGAAATAAAAAAACAGGGCTTCCCTGGTGGTGCAGTGGTTGAGAGTCCGCCTGCCGATGCAGGGGACACGGGTTCGTGTCCCGGTCCGGGAGGATACCACATGCCGCGGAGCAGCTGGGCCCGTGAACCATGGCCGCTGAGCCTGCGCATCCGGAGCCTGTGCTCCGCAACGGGAGAGGCCACAACAGTGAGAGGCCCGCGTATCGCAAAAAAAAAAAAAAAAAAGAAAGGAAGAAACAAAGGGTCACGGTTCTCGGATGAAGAGGGCAACCAGATCATAGTATAAACTCTGCTCAGGACCATTTTGACTGTCCCTGAGCTGAAGATCGATGTTCAGTAATGTACACATTAGCTAAAAAACACAAATTTCTAACTTTGATGGATCCAAAGGGTCCTCCGGTATTTTGTCCCATTGTTTCAACCTTTGGAAAATAAATGTTCACCCTAAATAGAACATGGATTTCTAATAACTGAATTAAACTCTTCATCTAAATAGCCAACTTTGGATTTCTCTCCACACATAATAACTTGGAAAAATATATAGCCTGTGTTTACTAGAGCACTATAGCCACAGTCTCTAAGAAGAGCTATAACTCACTAACAATTTTCCTGATTTATGTTTGAAAACATACAGGGCATGAAATGATTTCAGCAACCTTACATTTTCCTCAAGAACACTGGTAGGCAGAAGACAGATTCTAAAAATCCTGTTGGATTGCTTGTTACAGCTCCTTTTTTAATAGAAATGTGTCATAAGCAATTATACATGCCCCACTAAAAAAAAAAAAAGCATCATTAGGTTTTTCTCCATTAAGAAAGGAAAAAAGAAAAAAGGAAGGAAGAGGAGGGAAAGAGGAAGGGAGAAAGGAAAGGAAAGAGAAAGAAAACTCTGATAAAAGAATCTATTTTCATATTATGTTTACCTGATTGCCTTCTTGAGTAAGAAAATGCAATAGATATTCTTCCAAAGAACAGCTTATAGATAACGTATGGTTATAAACTGTAACACACTATACAAATGTTAGTTATTTCTGTTGTTAGTATTTAACATATATGGAAATTTACCTCACAATCTATAATTGTGCTAATGAAAACAAGTATTTGTGAATATGATATTGGTCATAAAATCAGCCTTATTAATCTAATATATCTTAGAGTGAGGTCAAATTGAAATGGGTCACTCTGGTAACACAGATATCTGGAAACACTGTTTATCCTACCACATATGTATCAGACTAGGAGTACAAAAGTTTTGCTGTGCTTCATATGAAGCTAGCATTCTGAATTTGAATCTTCCAAACAGTAAAAGATCACTGTGTCAGATATGCATATTTGCCAAGCTAAAAACAAAAATTCATTTGTGTAAGGAAAATAAAACAAGCGCATTCATTAATTAGCATCCTTTAAAGGGTCCTATCCAGGTTATTTATTTTAGCAGACGGGTCACCTGAAACAGCTATAAGTGTCCCTAAGTAAATAAAATAGCTTTGATTCTCCAGGGTCTTGCATTTTATCACAGGAATTCTAAACACATTTAACCCTCTTTTGCGGTAACTATGATCATTCCTTTGTTTCCATGAACAAAGCATCTTTCGTAATAGAAGTATAAACAGAGGCCTGATTTAAAACTATCAGTGATTCTTCTTCACAACCACAGGAATTATCGAGCATAATGGTATAAATACATTATAAAATATCTGTACATGGTGTACATATCAGAGGGAGAATGGGAGGTGGGATTTACACCCAATACGATGCAGCAAGTCAGCTAAGGGAGGAGTGGGCCTTCACAATTAGAAATCATTCAGGGTTGAGTAAATGAATGGCATCTAACTGCCAAGGAAAAGAAAACTGTCCTAGCTATGTGATAAAGACACACAGGGTCTTAGCATCATCACAATGTCTACTTAGAGAATTTTTATTTAATGATTTGCAAAGATATTCCCAGTTACCTGAATCTGAAGATCCCAAATCATTAGGTTGTGTGTCTACATTCTATTTCAAAAGACTGAATTACTTTCTGCAATCATCTCTCAAAAGAAGGCCTCACAGGATCCGGCTCTCCTTTTTGGCCACCACTACCACTGATTCCAATACAAAATACTCTTACAAATTAGGTTCAAAATAATCAAAAGAAGATGGTTCCAGAGAAAGATCCTTCAACTTTCCTACAGCACCTGCCCCCATCTGCTAACCTGAGAGCATAAGAAGTACACAGAACGCCTATGTAATTCCCTCCTCTGATTCTTAAGGCCGGCTTACTCTACTGGAATGGTAATGCTAACCTTAAAACTAAATTGCAAAGCAGAATTATTTCACAGCTTTTAAAAAGTGACAAGAGAAAATTTCTTTGTTGGCACAAGAGGTACGTTATTTTGACTTTATAGAGATATTTTCAGTGAATTTCAAAAAATCACAGTACTACGAAACTCAGTCATCGTTTCTTCGAAACGACAGATTCTGTTGTTCAAGGAAAAATTTGCAGTTGGTTTCCTCATACCAGTGGTTCAACGGAAGGATTCACCAACTGCTCCCTGGAGGAAACAGATCTGCATTTAAATGGAGATATAGTGTTTCCAAATGCACAGTACCTAGAACGCAGATACTGTCAAGGTTTCTTAGTGAGACTAACTCAAATTGTATTAGGTACGTTTCGAGGCTGTAGCTCTCTCCATCGCATAGGGCTCCGTCTGTTTCCATAACTTTTCTTTTTCCTCTGTGCATTCTTTGTAGTATTTGTCCCAAGAAGTTAAAATTAAGCCTTTCTCCACTGCAAAGTCCCCGCACTAGCAGCCAGCCATTACTACTGTACACCTCATTTCTGATGTGTACAGAAAAAGACCACAGAAGATAGGTTGGCCAGAAATGTTAAATAATTGAAAAGTATAATGGCTTAATAGAGGAGTAGGCTTAGTTGACAATGCAGCCAATTTAAAGCCATAAAGATACTGTGTAAGAATGTTATCTTGTGGTTGACCATCACATAGCCTATCTATTATTCAAAAGTATCTCAACATTGTTTTTCTTCATTAACGTGGTTTTTGGCATTTCCCTCAAAATCCTTCTGTTCCCACAGTTTTCCAACAACTTTGAAACAAATACAAAATTCCTACTTTATGTCATAAATTCCCCTCACTGGGATAATGAGATCTCCAGTGTCTAATTGAAACCAATTTATAGATCAACCTGCAAGGCATACTTTAACTTCCTCGGATGTGATTTGTTTTGCATTGAACACAGTCAAGCATGCCTGCTGTTGAAAAATAAAACAGGGCTAAAGCTACTTGCATGGACACATCTGCAAACAAAGGAGAACCTCATAAATAACCTCCTTTCCTGTGACACAGTAATCCAGGGATTTGTCTATATTAGCAAATGTCATTGGGGCCTAAGGAAAGTTTTGCCTTGAGTGTTCAGCTAAGGTGCATAGCAAGTCCGTGAAGGAGGAAAAAAAGACACACTTAGGATCAATTTCAAACATAAGCCCATTACCTCTGGCAGGCTCTTGTGAAAATTCTAGCTGCTTCTGAAATGTCCCTGTAAACAAGGTTGCTGAGAACAGCCCCAGTTAGTCTTCTCAGCAACACTTTCCCTCCCAGCCCTTCCACTGCCTGCCAACGAGGTTAGTTATACCTCATCTTGCTGCCCTGCCATTCTCATGCTGATTCAAATTCAGAACTCAAAATGAGAGAGGAAATATCTTCCAGATCACTTAATATTGAAATCCTGTTGCAGTAATAAGTGGTGCTCAGTTGGAGATGGGAACGTGGAACTCTCTTGGTAACCTTTTAATTTCTGGAAAAATTGTACAGAATAAATTGAGTGGCACAGACATGGAAACCAAATGGATTGATCTGCTCTCTGTTGTTAAAGCACCACCCATCAGAAGGTCTCTTTGCTCCCTTGGCAATCTCCCCTTTAAAAAGACCAGCAGGTTTCCGTATACATCATGCACAAAGATTTAAATGCTATTTTGATTTATTAAAGAAAAGAAATGATCTTTTATCTACATTCATCTCCCCAGTCAACGGATAGTTCTGTGCATTATATGATACCATTCTCAATATACACACTTCTAATTCTCTATAACATGAGTTGAAAGAGTTATGAGAATTGTTTTACTAAAAACAACAAAGCCATGCTTGACAGACAAATCTATATCTGAAAGATCCCATAGGCCTGTTTCATGATATACTCAACTCTTTTTGTATTTGAAGGAAAAGAAACCCTACCACGTGACTCCATCTCCATCCATGTTTTCAAGTTCCTTCCTCAGCTCAGATTTGAGAACTGTTCAAATTTCCCTCTCTTGCCCACAAGGACAGAAAACTGTTTTCTCAGGTTGGTTAACTCATTTTGATAACATCAAATCTACTGGACAGGGAAAAAAAAAAAAAAAAAAAACCCTGACACCTCTCCCCCACTCCCCAATCCCATCCCCTGCCTTCCCTGGGAGAACATTTCTTCCTCTTTTCTGTTGCCTGCTGCTTCTGAATTTGGGCATTTTCCAAACACACTCCCTTATCTGGTCTTTGGGCAGCGTGAGAAACAAAAGAGAGTCTCTCTTCAATACTAAACCAAGTCATTCAGCTGCTCGCAACACTTCAAAACATCCCCAGGTCTCTTGCTCTTGACTTAAAGTATTAAGCAGGAGTGTTTTGAAAAGAGTAGGAAGTCATATGTGGACCTAACAGCTGCACTTAACTCACATGCTGAGAATTTCTTTCTTTTTTCTCTTTTTTCTTTTCTTTTTTTTTTTTTTAAATCGAGGGAGAGAAGGTGTTATTTTCAACACTGCCCTCTGGTTTAGAGTAGAAAAATCCTGTGCTTTCTGTGTCTGCCTGTGTCTTTTTGTGTGGCCACTGGTCCTGGTACTACAATACCAACACACAGCAAACAAGCCTCCCTAGCTTAAGCCAACCCATGTGGCAGTTCACAACATACCCCAAGCAAGCACAAGAAATAAACACAGACATAATCATTCCACAGCAGTGAGGCATGCGAGGGGTTTCTCCAGGCCCTTCCGGACTTTTCCAGAATTGTTCATTAAGATTCTGAATGGGGGAGGGGTGCAGCTAGGAAAAGGTTGCCAGAAGGGAAGAGAATGGGAGGAGAGAGCTTTGCCTTCTGTGTCTTTCTCTCTCTGAGAACCTCCCATCACCAAGCATGGGGGGGGGGGAGGGTCTATCCGACACGCATCGGACAGACTTGAGGGGTGGAAGAGGGTAGGTGGGTGGTTTGAAATACTTAAAATGACACGACGGTCGGGTGACCTCCGTGTAACTTCAGAGACTCCCACGGAAGGTGAACGGGTTGGGGAGACAGGGAATGAGGCGTAGAGGACAGGCAGGAGACACCTAGGACTACGGCAGCAGCAAGCACCAGAAGGATTTGCCAGCCCACGACAGCGGTCCTCAACTCCTGACACCACCCTCTCCCCAACGACCCCTTCCCCGGTCCCCCTCGCCCCCTAAGACCGGAGGACTCCCCCCGCCCCGCACCCATCCCAGTCCCAGCGCCCTAACTCTGCCCTCACTCTTTGCCACTTTCCCAAGCCCTGAAGTCTCTATCCAGGAAGGGGGATGGGAGAGGTGTTTTAAAGAACAAATCTCATGGAAATGAAAATTGGTCAGTGTCCCTAGAACACGCGCTGACAGTTTTGCAGTCATGGTAAGGCGAGTCTACAACAGCGGGATAGGACTTATGGTTGTGTGATGGAGGGAGGGTTGCTTTTTTTTTTTTTTTCCTCCAAGAGACTCTAAACAAGTGAAGGGGGGGAAGGCGGGGTGGGGGGGGGCGGGGAGCAATAGAGATTTCCACCAGGACTGCAAATCAAGGATGCCCCAGATGCAAATGTCTGTCTCCAGATGTTGATGATAAGGATTTGGACCAGTTACCTTGGCAGGGTCAGAACTGCAGCAGGTTAAGCAGGTGAGTCGTCGGGGATTTTAAAGAAGCCGAAGCCGGTCGCTTTGGCTGGGAAAGTCTACAAAACCCCCATGCAGGAACATTGCACATCTTACACACGCCTCCTTTAACTGGGCTCCCGCGACCTCGGGCGGGCGAGGGGGTGCCTGCCGGCGCGCCGGGACCAAGGGCACGGCCCCCCGCTGGGCCCCCGCGGGTGCGGGGCCGGCCTGGCACCCGGGGTCCGCGTCCCGCGCGGCTGTGCACTCACCGAGCCGGGCGGCCAGGGGCCGAGGGGCGCCCGCCGCTAGCCGGAGCGCCCGGGCGCCTCCCTTTGCTCTTGGTAGCGTCGGTCCGCACTCCCTGTGACCCAGGACGTCATGATGCCTGTCTGTTTTCTCAATGATAACTTGGCAGAAGAAGAGAGAGGCTGCCAGGTTCTCCTCGGGTGGTTACGTGGTATGTGCACGTTTCTGTTTGCATGCCTTTCTCTCTCTCCCTTTTGCAAAATAAATATCTAGATTTCCCCCCCGCAAAAAAAAAAAAAATTCCCGGCACTGTCATGATTTGATTGCAATATTGCGTTGGCATAATTGACGCCTCTGGGTGTGTATTTATGTGTGTCTGTGCGTGTGGGGTTTTTTGTGGGGGTTTTTTTCCCCTTTAAATCCTGCTGTTGCTACTGCCGCTGCAGCCGCCGCTGCCGAACGGAAAGCAAGCATGCGTTCATCTTTTGTCTTTCATTTTACCTTCAGGGTGACATTCAGTGCCAACGGCTCCCTTTTGACCGTCGCCAATCCCCGGCTGGGCAAAAGACGTTTTTTAAAACCTGCGGGGAGGGGAAGGAAGAGCCCCCTCGGCCCCGAATGCTGGGGTTTCCATTCCTAACAAGGCCGGACCCCAAACCTACCCGACCCACCGCCCACCCCTGAAAAACCATTTTCCCTTCTACCCACCAGGCCCAGGCAGAGAAGCGGCACCCATACAGCGAGGAGCATCCACCCAGGGCCAGACACTCCTGTTGTCGGCTCGCACTTGCTGACTTGCATCTCTCAGTTGCATTCCCAGTGTGTAGGCCTCTCACAACTGGAGCTATTTTTGTCTCCCAGAGATGTTCTTTAAAGCCCTTTAAAAATGGGGAGGGGGCAGGGAAGAAAAAGAGAGAGAGACAGAAAAGGCCAAGCCCCTATAAGAGGGGCTTTCTGGACACATCCGGAAATTTGGGGGGGGGGACAGGCATCTGACCCACAAGGGTAGTTTAAAAGGGCAGAAAGGATAACTAGCTTTATTTGAACTCTTCTACAATAGCAAGAAAACTTTTTTTTTTTAATACAAAGATATTGCTGGTCATTCACTGTATTTGTCATTTCTATAATTAGGTTCTCGGGAATCAGTAGGGAAGTTCTCAAAATTAATCCTTAATATTTATTTCTGCAAACATGAGAATGTATTTTAGATGGTGTGGCTACATGACAGGTAAAACAGAGAGCATGTCTTTTTGTCATACCTAGTTTGTGTCCTTTGTACATTGTTTGGTATGTTTTCCGTAGCATCTGTTAATCATAATATTGTGTATATCGATCACTATGTGTGCATTACTGAGAAATATCTAGCGCGAGGTCTGGCAAATACATTGCCCTTCTTTACCGCTAATTCCCCATTTGGAGTAGTAGAACAGGCTGAGGAATTTTTTTTCCCCAAGCCTCTTGCTGACCTTGGTCACCATCATGTATAGGTAAAGTCACTGATTCAAATTCCTAAAAGATGACAGCAGAAGCCAAGGTTGCAAAACATAAAGCATGGAGGAGAGTATCATATCTGAAAAACAAAGCTGATTGGTAGAAAACTTTTGAACTCTTCTAAAATAATCTGCAGCTGCTATAGGTTTACAAATAGTTTACCTGTTTGAGAGATTGGCTCAGTTTAACGAAAACGGCAAGTCACCTGTTAGGTCTTTTCCCTTTAGACTCACAGACCACAGATCACTAGCAAATTCCAGAGGGAAGACACTGTAATTATGTAAAGACCATACAATCCGAATTGGAGAAGAGCCTCACTAAAGTAAACTGAAGGAGGGTCTCAGGACTACTGACTAGTAGACAGATTCCAGAAGTTAACTCTACCTCACCACCCTAAACAACTGGACATAGCTGTCTGGCTCTACTTATCTGTCTCCCTGGAATGCCCGAAGGATGAATCAGTGCAGACCTGTCTGGCACTTAGGGGTTATCAGGGTCAAAGATGATTCTGAAGAAGGCGAGGGTCTACTCAGAATTCGAGGAGACATCGTCGCACCATGTTACTGGTGACTTTTCAGTAACTCTCCAAGAGGGGCTCATTAATATTCAACCTACCAACCTGGTTCTCCAGCTTCTTTACTTATTAACCTCAGAACTGGACCCTTAAAGACCCACTGCCAAGAGAAAGAACCATAAAAATTTGACTAACTTTAATCCCTTGAAATCCAATTTTCTTTTTTCAGACAATTGCCTTCTGTGCTGTTTGTCACCAATCCACATGCCAGTGAAGGTGACCAAATGGTTTCCTTCCCCAGGGCTGAGCTCTTTGAGCAACTAGTGAAGTGTAGAAGGCAAGGTACTCAAGTTCTCTGGAGGTTTGAATAGATCCCTTCTAAGCCCAGCTTTTCTAAATCCAATTCTGCCTGAGAATGGCTCTCTGTTGTTTATTCAAGTTCAAACTCCTCAGACCACTTTCAGGTCTTTATTTTCTGGCTTCACCCTGACTATAATAGTTAATATTGTTGGAGCACATTCAGTTTAACTTCCCAACGAAACCAAAGTGTGTAAAAACGCTTACTAAGGTGGATGGAACACATTGAAGGCACTGTTCTAAACTTTGTGTTTGGAACTTGTAAATCTAATTAAATCTTCTCAACAACAATATGAGAGAGGGATTATTGGTATTCCCATTTTACCCAAGGAAACGGAGGCACAGAGAAGTTAAGTAATTTGCCCAAAGTTACCCAGCTGGGATTCAAATTCAAGGGCCTTGAGCCCTCATTATCACGCTCTCTGCCTATCTACCCACCTAACCAACTCAACTTGCATCCTAACTAGTTGAATCTTGCAGTCAGGCTTGTCATACACTGCCCATCTCACACCCTCTGTTAACTCCTACTCCAATAGCATTGCCCAAGCCTTCAATGTCACTGGTCAAGTCCAAGATCAAATCCTATTTTGCCCACAAAGTCATTATTTACTATTCTCGAGTGTACTGATCATTGTCTCTCTCTGTTCTGGAATGTTCACTTCTACATATGACATCACTGTTATTTAACCGCTTCAGGGGTTTGCTTTTTTAATCACCACCTCCCAATTCCTTTCTAACAGGATTATGGATTTTTTTTTTCCTGTCTCTTCTGGCTTGCCTAGCAAAGTGCCAAGTACAACACAGGCTCTCATAAAACAGCTTCTGATGCACTCATTGACACAAAACTGCCCTTTGGAGAGCTACGATGCCAATGTTCAATTTGACAGAAATTGAAAGTTTTAAGTAGCAACAGTTTTATCCTTTTAACTGGAGAAATGACAAGCTTATTTCTCCATATTTCACACAGGCCCTAGGAAAAAACAAGTAAGGCCAAAGGTGAAGCTATTTAGTTAGAGAAGCATATTCTGATGACATAGAACTTAATGAGAGCGTGTGTGCTGGAGGTGTCGGGGGGGGGGGGCGGACACATATATAATTGTAGTATTTGGAAGGCAACTGTAAACTTGATTATGACTTTTCAGCTGTTACGAGCCTTTCTCTGTTGGATGTTGAATTTGCTACGCGTCAAGATATTAATTCTCCCGCTTAAAAAGATAGGAAAATGGGCTTCCCTGGTGGCGCAGTGGTTGAGAGTCCGCCTGCCGATGCAGGGGACACGGGTTCGTGCCCCGGTCCGGGAAGATCCCACATGCCGCGGAGCGGCTGGGCCCGTGAGCCATGGCCGCTGAGCCTGTGCGTCCGGAGCCTGTGCTCCGCAACGGGAGAGGACACAACAGTGAGAGGCCCACATAGCGCAAAAAGTATATATATATAGGAAAATAAGTGGGGACAAGTAGTCCCCTGTGATCTTCTCTGGGTGTGCCTCTGATCAGCTGTGGGTGACCTCAGGCAAATGATTTCCTGGAACTGGGCTTCAGTTTCCTTCTTGCACAGGGAAAGATGTAATCAGCCTAGTAAGATTGGTTTTTTGGAGGATACCAAACATATGCTGGGTAGCGCAGGTGAAATTAACACAGATCGTATTTCTAACTTCTGAGTATAGTTAAGGGTAGCTCAGAAAAAAATCTGTACACAAAAATATGTTCAAACTTCTTAGCTTTTCCGAGATGGCCCCTTTTATATGAGATAAAGTGATGAATAACTGAGTGTACCGGTAGCCGACCAAATCAGCCAAAATGTTATTAGTCATCATTCATGCCTGCCTACAACTTGTTTTCTTCCTGCCACAATCAATCAGATTGTTGCACAGACCTCATTTGATGTAAATTGGTCCAACTGTTTTTGCGTTGATGCCTTGATCACCTGTAGCTTGAATTAAATCATGAAGTTAGTTGAAGAGCAGTTGGGGGCTAGAACCAGAATGGGACCTCTTATATATTTCCTGATGTAACTACTTTGGATCAAGCCTCTGTCTGTGTTCCTTTCCTTATTTATCCCTATGCATTGAAGACATAACTCATCGACCTTCTCATCAGGTCTTTGTTAGGATAAAGTGAAATAGCAGGAGTGAAAGCACTCTTCCAATACAACGAAATACCATCATGGCAGACGTGCCTCATTTTACACTAGAGTTGTGTTTCTAAAAAAATTTTATAAACTTAGCAGAGGATATAGAGACAAGAATTTAGGTCCCCTGGCTAAGGATCTAAGTTGATTTCTACTGTATCTTGCTAGTTATAGGACATCACAAAGTCCTACAGCTAGTTAAGGGTGTAATCAGGAAGACAATACAGGTAAACAGCCCTATTCCCAGGCCATTCTTGAAATCAGGGGGTGGGCAAGTATTACAGCTAATCAAATCGAGTGGGATCAACTTCATAAGAACATTTCCTTAAAATAGAAAGGTATACCATGCCTCTGACATGAAAGAAAGAAAACAATTTCATATAAGGCAGGGGTCCTCAACCCAGATTTCATGATTGTTCTAGGGATCCATGGATGAATTGAAAGTCTTGAAGTTGTAGGCAAAATATGTGTGTATGTGTGTGTGCCTGTGCATTGTTCTCAAGAGAAGACCCTTAAGTTTCACCACATTCTCAAAAGGGTTCATGACTCCAGAAAGGTTAAGAACCACTGATGTAAGATGTTTATTTTAAAACTGAACTTAAAAGAGAATAACACATCCATTTAAGCCAAATGTCATGCTGCCTACAACATGGGGAGTATATAATAATCACCAGTATTCAGAATGATGGCCTTGAGGCACAATAAAAGCTTCAATCATCACAGAAATTTATCTTCAAGGTATTTTACTTAACTGACAAGCGAAAATGGACCAGCCTTTTAGAAAGATTTGAATACTGAATTAAAATAAGAAAAGCCTTCTGGTTTGGTTTAAACTGGCTGGACAATGCTCTGTGTGCTAAGAAAGATGGATTAGTGTGGGAAAATACTCATTGTTTCAGGGAGTACAGTTAAGATCCATGGCAGCTGTTAGGTGCCAAAGAATGGGGGCTGCAGCAGAATTGTGGCAGTGAGGTGGGGAAGAGGGATGGGACGGTATTTGGCAGGAAAGCTGGAATCAACAGACCTTAGTGTCTGACTTGGGCAACTGAATTAATGATAGCACGTCAAAGAGATACAAATAAAGGCTACGTAAAGAAAATAATGAATTTGGTTTGGGATATACGAGGCTTAACGGCCTGTGGAACAGCCATACTCTACCAGCCTCAGGAAAGATTTAGAAGAAATATGGCTGGAGAAATTTATTTGGGAATCATTAGTAAATTGGCAATGGCTTAAACTGGTAATATAGATGGGGTGGGGTGGTTAGAAGCATCTGAAATAAAATTGCATTTATTTGAATAAAACCTAATTTGTAAAATATGAAATTATATAACACCCAAGGCAAAAGGGTGTTGGTGATTTTAAATATTTATGGACATCTGTATTTATACCATAAATTTCTGAATAGGGCGATACATCTCAGATTTTATTTTATACCTGGGGTTTTCTGGATTTCTTTCATTTTAAGGCTCTATTTTCATCTGAGATATTCACTGCCCAGGTTCAGAAGGGAGAAAATTTCCCTTGGCAACCAGGTTCAACTGGAAAAAATAATCAAGATGTCACCTGATGCTACAAGTCACCAGCTATGTTCTCAGCTCTGCGGCCCTGCCAGAAGCTGAACCAGCAGAGGAAACTCGGCGTCATGGAAAGAACACTAAACTTGGAGTCAGAACACGGAGTGGGAGTCTAATTTCTACCTCTGACGGCTTTTGCGACTCTGGACAAGTCATTCAACTTCTTACAACCTGGATTTCCTCTTTAATAGCTTTCCTACCATCCTCAGGGAAGGATCTTTCAAGCATTGGTGGTTAGGTAATCACCAAAGGGGTGCATGACTGGACCCAACCACACGCTTCAAAAGTCACCTTGATGCCAAGATGCCAGCCCCCTCCCCTCCCTGCAAGAGCCCAGCGTGGCCCATCAGGCCTTCCTCTTTACTCCATCAATGTGCTTCCACGACTGTACTTACCATATTTTAATTATGGTTACTACATCTGTCTTTGCTGCTCAGCTGTAACTGCCTTTAGTGTCACACATGTTTTACTTCTCTTTTAATTCTTAGTGCCTAGCACACAGTAGGTGCTCTGTAAATGTTCAGTGAATAAACTATTATTAAGGGAGAGCATTTGCCTGCATCTGTTCCTATTCCATGAAGTCTTTAGCTAATCTGGGAAATGGAAAAAGCAGGGCCAGCCTTACTGACAGGCCTGAAGCTATAGGGTACGGGTGCTTTGCTTAGAAAGGGCCTCTCTCAGAAAACTCCTACATTTACTGTTAATTAAGCTGCCTTATGTGTACAGTTATTATAAGGGAATAAAGTATGTCATTTCCCCATCATATTTAAGCTTAAAATGCAAAACTGCCTCTCCCTCCAAAAAAAATGTTAACACTGGCTTCATTTGCCATTGATACAGAAATGCTGCATACCAGGTTTTACCAGAAAGCTAAGGAGAGAAAAAACAGGGTGGGGGAAGCATTGTGAGCCTAAAGAAAAGTTGAATGGCTGTCACGGTGTGGTGGAAAGGACCAAGAAAAACAGGACCAATGTCCTGTTTCAAATTCCTTAGGAAATATCTTAAGCTCTTTAGGATCAGTGATTGCAACTTTAAAATGGGATCATACTATATAAGTATCAGAGTTATTGGGAAGATTAAATGCACATGAAGGCACAATGCCTTGTCCAAAGAGGCAATTGATAAACACAAATTCTCCTCCCTCCCCTCCATCCCTCCCTTTCTTCCTTCTTCCTTGTTTTCCTTCCCAGAAGAAAAAAAGAATCTAACTCACTGATTTGTAACAATGATCTACTTGGAAGCTTTTCTTTCTTTCTTTCTTTTTTAAAATTATTATTATTTTTTTAACATATTTATTGGAGTATAATTGCTTTACAATGGTGTGTTAGTTTCTGCTTTATAACAAAGTGAATCAGCTATACATATACACATATCCCCATATCCCCTCCCTCTTGCGTCTCCCTCCCACCCTCCCTATCCCACCCCTCTAGGTGGTCACAAAGCAAAGAGCTGATCTCCCTGTGCTATGCAGCTGCTTCCCACTAGCTATCTATTTTACGTTTGGTAGTGTATATATGTCCATGCCACTCTCTCAGTTTGTCCCAGCTTACCCTTCCCCCTCCCCGTGTCCTCAAGTCCATTCTCTACGTCTGCATCTTTGTTCCTGTCCTGCCCCTAGGTTCTTCAGAACCTTTTTTTTTTTTGATTCCATATATATGTGTTAGCATATGGTATTTGTTTTTGTCTTTCTGACTTACTTCACTCTGTATGACAGACTCTAGGTCCATCCACCTCACTACAAATAACTCAATTTCATTTCTTTTTATGGCTGAGTAATATTCCATTGTATATATGTGCCACATCTTCTTTATCCATCCATCTGTCAGTGGACACTTAGGTTGCTTCCATGTCCTGGCTACTGTAAATAGAGCTGCAATGAACATTCTGGTACGGAAGCTTTTTTCTTGACCAGGCTGCTGAAAAGGAGGTTCACAGGGATTGGTTTAAATCAGTGGCCTCCAAACTTTGCCATGTACCGGAATCACTTGGAAAGCTTGTCCTGATGCTCAAGTCACAGCCCACAGCAAGAAAGTCAGAATGTCTGGGTTGGAGACAGGCGACAGTATGTTTTTAAAACTGCCAAGTGAGTCTGGTATGCTCCCAAGTTTGGGAACCACTAGCTCATGTAAAGAAATGGGCCTGTGATTCATTACTTTAGCTGATTGAAGCCTGATACTAATAAGGCCCCGGGTTTGGATTCTGGTCCAGGAGGGCAGCTCTTCACTCTCTCACAGACGCTGAATGTTCATTCTTTCTCCTTCAATGCTCCTTTGGCAAGTTCTTTATACATGAACCCCAGACAGGGTCATATCCTTGGACTGACTCATCCCAGGTTCCAAAACAGTGAATAAAGAAGCACATAAGACACCTGTATTTGGAGGACTCTACAGTTCAGAAAGGCATTAACACTGGGTGTTATTTAACCCTTACAACAACCCCACCTAGTTGGCATTCTTATGATGCCCAACTTAGAGATGATGAAACCAAAAATAAGGAAAGTTCAATTTGCTGAGGGACAAAGTAGCAGATGCAGGTCTCATACTTAGGTCCAGGGCCCCAGAATGGAGGCATTTTTCCTGGACTGTTCTGCCTCGGAAGCCCTAGTGATCATCAGTCCGCAGGGTTGTGTGCACATTTGAGGGTTGGTTTAGAGCTATGGTGGCTGCTCTGGCTTATTAGGAAAGAAGGAGAGGGTGGAAGAGGGAGGGAGAGGGGAGGGGGGAAGGAGGGAGGGGGAGCGAGGGGGAGGGGAGGGGGAGGGAGAGGAGGGAGGGGGAGGGGAGGGGGGAGAGAGGGAAGGAAATATTTGTAAATATGTTTGAGTTAAATAGGTTTCTTTCTAGCAGGTCTTTTCAAATTATTTAATATGCTAACAAGCATTATAAATCTCTAAAATGTATTTCCCAACTTATTAAATAGTGAAACACTTTTTAAGCTCAGCATTTCTTAGGACTAATGTCCCATGGAATGCTATTCCATAAAAGCTGCCCTGGCTGTCCTCACTTCCCTCAGGATTTTGTTGAAGTGTTACCCTCTCAGAGAGGAGCCCCCTAAGAGAAAGACAAATATCGTATGCTATCACTCATAGGTGGAATCTAATTTTTAAAGAAGACTTTTGTTTGCAAAATAGAAACAGACTTACAGATATCAAAAACATACTTACGGTTACCAAAGGGGAAACGTGGGGGGATGATAAATCAGGAGCTTGGGATGAACAGACACACACTACTATATATTAGATAGATAACCAGTGAGGACCTACTGTAGAGCACAGGAAACTCTACTCAATATTCTGGGATAACCTATATGGGAAAAGAATCTAAAAAAGAATGAATATATGTATATGTATAACTGAATCACTTTGCTGTACACCTGAAACTAACACAACATTGTAAATCAACTCTACCCCAATAAAAATAAAATTTAAAAAAAATGGAATCACCACCTGCTCCCCACCTGCTTTTCCTGCTTTGTTTTCCCTGTAGCCCTTAACGGCTTCTCACATACTTTGTAACTGACTTATTTATTCCCTTTACTGTTTGCCTCGTCCTCTATGTCTGGATGCTCTATGAGACATGGCATTTTCTGGCTAATTTTTCCCAGTGAGATCTCCAGCTCCTAGAAGCGTAACTGGCCCAAAGTAGGTGTTCAATAAATATGTATTAAAGGACTGAATGAAGGGCCAAAAAGAAATATGCCTGCAAGAATTCAAATGAAGGAACCTTCTCCACAGGTATGTCCCCTTTAAGGAAATCTTTTCTAATTCTAGTTATCGCTTACAATGATCTAATGAAGTGAATATGATCCCTACCTTATAGAAAGATAAAATGAGAATTAAAGCAATTAGACCTGTATGCAGAGCAAAAAAATAGTTAAGCCGACATACTGTGAAACTGGAATTGATTCTTTTTAATTTTCGGTGTAATTATTGTGAGATAAAGTATATATGGTGCATGTTTCCAACACTATATGTGAAATCTACTAGAAATGTGGACAGCCATGAATTAACTGCACAGAGGTCTAATGTATCAGGCCCAGAAACTCTTTTGCATTTACCAAACCAGACCAAGCTAAGATATAAAAATTCAGCAGACCCCTGATATAGCAAGGTTCATCATTGCCTGGATTCAGATTCTCCATAGGTCAAATCATACTCTGAGAAATGTTCTATAGAATTCTAATGGCAGTCAGCCTGTAACACAGGTGTAGTTGGGTCCTCCCCCACCATTTCACAAAGGCTCTACTATATAATAACAACGCTTGGCATCAATGTAGAGCGGTTCTCTGATAAAGGTCAAAGTGTTGTGAACAATTCAAATATACGCAGGAATGATGCTGGTCCATGGAGCTCAGAAAATGACCCAATTGACTCCTCTCCAAACACAGAGAGTAACGATGAAGTGGAGAACACATAGTAATAATGTCGGATGAATGCTCTGCTCCTCTATGTTTTCCTCTTTATCCAGAAAAACCATATTTCTGAAGGGATGCTGTTTTAGTAATGAAAGTGGTTTTATTAAACACACCAGAAACTACAAATCCAAATGAGCATTTCCCTACAAAACAGTCACTTGGGGAGGCTACGTAATTACCTCACCGAGCCTGTGATTGCTCTAAACATTTGGGGAATTCCTCTTTTAAAGTCATCAGCTGGTTTAGGACACACACAAGAAAACCAATCTCATTCCTTTATGGCTGCACTTTATGTAACAAAAATACCACATTTCAATCCCAGGCAAACTTGGTTGGTCAATGTAGTGGGTAACAAACTGGCTGCCCATCTGAATCTCCCAGGCATTTATTAAGGACACGGAATGCCAGGCTGACCCCGATTCGCTTTGCAGTGGGTCAGGGCTGGAAATTGGGAGTCTGTTTTTAAGAAACCACCCCAGGTGATTCTGATGCATCCGGTTTTCTTTGTGAACTGTGGGTTTGAGTACCTTGCTGTTAAGACAGCCTGAGCCAGTGAACCTTCCTCTAGTGTATGGCCACAAAGCCTGAACCTCTAACATCCAAATTATTCATTCACTCACCCAACATCTATTGAGTCCTTACTATTTTGTTTTACAAAGAGGGAACTGTTGGCAATAAGTTGAGTAAAAGAAAGTGGAAGGTTAGGTCAAAAACATCCCTATTGGACACATCCTCTTTCTCACCATGCTCTCTTGGTCAACCTCATAGCTTCAGCCTTTGCCTTGGAAATAGTCCAAAAAAGAATAAAGAGTGTAGACTCCAGCATAAAATTGCCTGGAGTCAAACCCTTGCTGACCACTTCATCAGGTGACCTGGGGCAAGTTACTTGTCTGTTCTGGGCCTGATTTCCCCGTCTGTGAGAGGAAGCTGATCATAGTACCTTTCTCCTGGGGATGCTGAGAGCCTTAAGTGAGATAAGGCATACAAAATGTTTAGCACAGAGTTCACAGTTTTCAGTAAATATTAATTATTATTATTTTTAATACTTATACATTAATAATTCTTAAATCATAAATTCTACATCTGAAATCCCAACCTCCTTGCTTATCATTAATACATAAAAACTCAACACCATTTCAAACAGACCAGATACAAAGTTGACTTAATGTTGGCCCAACTTCTCAAATTTATTCTATTCTGCTCCCAATCTTGGTTCAAGGTATCAATTATCCATAGGGTCATTCAGTCCCCAAACCAAATGTACCTCAGATTCTTTCTCCTACCTTACTCTATGCCAACAATTACATATCCATCCACATGCACTTCACTTGGTTATAAATTCATATTGATTCCCTCTCAACAATTTTTCTTTCCACTCTTGTGTGTATGTGTTTCAAATTAACGTTTATTAAGGTGTTGCTACATGCCAGGTCTGAATGCTGTACATGCATCAATTCATATAAATCTTACAACAACTTATGAATTAAGTGCTATTATTCTTTCCATTGTAAAGATGTAAAAACTGATGCACAAAGAGATTAGGAAATTTGCTGGGATCCAACCAGCAAGGAACTCTGGAAACTGAGAGTCAATCCTGGCAGCACGGCCCAGAGCTGTGATCCTCACCACTATATAGGACTAATGCTAATATTTTTAAAATAATCATATGTGTTGCATTCTCAGCATGGTATATCCTCATGACAATCCTATGACACAGATGCTGTTAAAACTCCTCTTTTGCAGGTGAGGAAACCGGGGCCCACAGGGTATGAGCTGCCACTTCTCAAGTTCAGGTTTCCCTGGGGTATTGCCTGGGCTAATGAAATTACCTCCCACCCCTTCTGTGCAACTCCTAGTTGAAATCTGGCCAATTACTTACACTCAGATCTCAGAATAATCTTTCCAAAGATTAGATCTTGTCATTTATTCTTTAAAAATAATTTATTTAAAAACCAACTGTATTCCAAGCAATATTTTTCTAATCTATCATTCACATACCCAAGGTAAATCTGACATGGATGTGTCTACAAGAAGCTCTTGGTCTTTGGAGGAGGTTGGTGCATAAACAGATAACTTCTTCAGTGTGTATTATGTGCACTATATAGGTGCACAGAAGAGGGCCCCTAACGTAGCAGGGCATGGGATGGGGTCAAAGAAGGCCAAGCATGATCTTGGAGGATTAGTAGAATCAGCAAGGCAACTGATAAGGTAGAGAAAAAGAGAATAAAGAAGAGAGGGCCTTGATGAGTGAAACTGAAGAAGACACAGATAAATAGAAAGATACCCCATGTTCATGGAGTGGAAGAATTAATAATAAAATGTCCATACTATTCAAAGTAATCTATAGATCCAATGCAATTCCTATCAAGATTCCAATAGCACTTTTTACAGAAATAGAAAAAAAAAACCCTAAGATTCATATGGAACCATAAAAGACCCCTAATAGCCAAAGCAATCCTAGGAAGATAAAGATGGACGAATCAGGCTCCCTGACTTCAGACTGTACTACAAAGCTATAGTAATCAAACAGTATGGTACTGGTCTAAAAACATACACAAAGACCAATGCAACAGAACCAAGAACCCAGAAATAAACCCATGCATAAACAATGAACTAGTATTTGACAAGGGAGCCAAGAACGCTCATTGGAGAAAAGACAGTCCCTTCAATTAATGGGAAAATTCGATGTTCACATGTAAAAGAATGAAACTGGACCCCAATCTTACACCACTCAGAAAAATTAACTTGAAATAAATTAAAGACTTAAATGTAAGATCTGAAACTGTGAAACTCCTAGAAGAAAACATAGGGAAAAAGCTCCTTGACACTGGTTTTGGCAGTGACTTTTATGGACATGACACCCAGAGCACAAGCAACAAAAGCAAAAATAAACAAGTGGAACCACATCAAACTAAAAAGCTTCTGCAGAGAAAAAAAAATCAACAAAATGAAAAGGCAACCTATGGAATGGGAGAAAATATTTGCAAACCACATATCTGATGAAAGTTAATTTCCAAAATATATGAGAAACTCATACAACTCAATAGAAAAAAACAAATAATCTAATTTAAAAATGGGCAAAGAACGTGAAAAGACATGTTTCCAAAGAAGGTATTCAAAAAGTCAACAGGTATCAATGCAATCAATCAATATCACTAATCATGAGGGAAATGCAAATCAAAACTACAATGAGATATTACCTCACACCCATTAGAATGGCTATTACCAAAAGAATAAAAGGTAACAAAAGTTGGCAAGAATGTGGAGAAAAGGAAACCCTTGTACACTGTTGGTAGCGATGTAAATTGATGCAGCCATATGGAAAACAGTATGAAAGTTCCCTAAAAAAAATAAAAACAGAACTACCTTAAGATCCAGCAATTCCATTTGTGAGTACACATCTGAAGAAAATGTAATTACCATCTCAAAGAGATATCTGCACCACTATGTTCACGGAAGCAGCATTTAAAATAGCCAAGACATGGAAACAATCTAAGTGTTTAATTATATATATAATATATTATAATATAATATAATAATATAATGTATAATATAAATACAATTATAATTATATATGTATTATTATTCAGCCATTAAAAAGAAGGATATACTGCCCTTTGCAACAACAGGGATGAAACTTGAGAGCATTATGCTAAGTGAAGTAAATCAGACAAAGACAGAGAAATTCCACTTGTATGTGGCATATAAAAACATGGACGCAAGAGGGAGGGGATATGGGGATATACGTATATGTATAGCTGATTCACTTTGTTATACAGCAGAAACTAACACACCATTGTAAAGCAATTATACTCCAATAAAGATGTTAAAAAAAAAACACCCCAAAACCATGGAACTCACAGAAACAGAGGACAAATTGGTGGTTGCCAGGGGCGAGGGGTTAGTGATGGGGGGAAACGGGTGAAGGCAGTCAAGGAGTATGAACTTCCAGTTATAAGATGAATAAGTTCTGGGGATGTAATGCTTAGTGCGGTGACTATAGTTACCAATACAGTATCGTATATTTTAAAGTTGCTAAGAGAGTAGATCTTGAAAGTTCTCACCACCAAAATAAAAAAATAGTACCTATGTGAGGTGATGGATAGTATTAACTAAGCTTATTGTGATAATTATTCTGCAATAGATATACATATCAAATCATTACGTTGCACACCGTAAACTTATACAATGTTATATGTCAATTATATCTCAATAAAGCTGGGGAAAATTTTTAAATAAAATAAAAAAGAATAGAGGGCTTTCTTGGCAGAGGGGAAAACATGCTGTGAGTAGAGACTCCAGATAATTCTGTGCTGTTCAGCGGGGCTTCTGTCATTCTATGTTGAAGGGCTTAAGGACTCAATCTGGAAGGTTTGGGTTGGAGATGTGTGTTGAAGCTTGGTTTATACATAAGCACACACAGTTCTGATAAGTTTCCTACTGTATTATGTTTTCTTGGGCTTGCTGATGGGAAGAACGGGCTAAAGCATCCTCCCTCTGCTGGCATTGCTGGAATCCGAAAGGGGAAGCAGAGAGTAAGAAATCCTCCGCCAGGTTATGGAATCTGGTTGTCATGCCGCAATGGGCAGCAGGTGAAGGATTTTAAAGGGGAAGGACATGATTGTATTTATGTCAGAGAACGATTACATGCGTGACTAATGCCCCTCCTTGCCTCACAATCTTAAAGTGGCTTCCTCATGCCCAAAGAAGAAAGTGTAATCTCTTCTGCATTGCAGGAAGAAACCCCAAGTGTAAAGGCCTGGACATACCCGCATATTTGCTCTGTTCAAGCAACAGCAAGCGGACCCAAGTGGCTGAGGCAGAATCAGAGGTGGGACAGGACAGGGCACTGGAAAAAGACAGGGGATGAGATCAGAGAGATGAGAGTTCTGAGCAGAGGAGCAACTTGATCTGACTTATTTTGAAAAAGAAAAAAGAAATCCCTCTGTTTGCTCTGATCCTGGATGCTATCACAAAATAATACACAATGATTGTTACTAGAACAAGGCTCTGCACCCAAAACATTCTGGGACGCTGCTCTTCCCTCAGTGCCTATTCCCTTTTAAGCTTCACAAATTCTGACATCTATCACATACTTATCTTTGACTCAAGAGGAAAATGAAATCAGAGACAGGACAGCCTCTTTCATCCCCCGGAGCCCCTGTGAACAGTGCTGGTGTGGATGGCACATTTTGAGAGCTGAGTGCAGAGGGCTGGTACCTAGTGAACTGGCGAAAGCCCTGGAGGCCACTGTTTAAAACACAATGACACACACACTACTATATATAACACAGATAACCAACAGGGACCTACTGTATAGCACAGGGAACTCTACTCAATATTCTGTAATAACCTGTAAGGGAAAAGAATCTGAAAAAAAATAGATATGTATGTATATATGGCTGAATCACTTTGCTGCACACCTGAAACTAACACGTTATTGTAAATCAACTATACTTCAATTTAAAAAATACCCCACAATGACACAGGAGGGGAGCACATAATAAGCCACCAGCAGCTTGCAGTCAACATGGCAAAGCAGAAAAAGTCACAGAGCTTCTATTCAGAAAATCTGGCTTCTGGATGTGGCTATATCACTTTGCAGCTGAGTGACCTTGGGCAATTCAACTGTCTGAGCCTCATTTCCTCAATGGAGGTGATTCCTGCCTCACCAGTTGAGGGGGAGATAAATGAGATCAAAGGGGCAAAGCGCTTTGTAAATGATAATGGACTAGATAAGAGTGAGACTTCATTGTCCTCTCAGTTGATTAGTCCCCTAGCAAGGTTTTGAAGCCAGAGAACTGCAGTGTCTTGAAGTGGAGACAGAGGTAGGAAAAAGTCTGGAGCAGCAAGTGTTGGGTGGCACAGGACGCTGGGCTTCAGTATAAGAAAGAAAACAGTGACATCATCATGAAAAAGACAGGTATTCCCATTCATCATACTTTTCACATCGGATATTCTGAATTTTGAAAAAAAAAAAGTGTTATAAACGCTGTGATTTGAGATTCATCTTAAAACTCTTCCTTACAGGTGAGGCTTCTTGGGCAGGAACAAATCTTGGGAAAAGTTCACATGATGGGTTAGTCTCTAGGAAAGTACTTTTGAAGGATCACAGGCTAAGCATGGCTCCGTGCGACTTCAGTTGGATAATTAAAGTGCAATATCCCATCTAGTTCCTTGTCTTTGTGACCCTCTCATTCCCAGAGAGACCCCATCAAAGCCACATGCCAATTCAGATCCATTCTAAGCGTGATATCCATCCTGATCTCTAGTCAGGGGCAGTCTAAGAGGGCTCAATATCATGTCATAATAATCATTTTCCTGGTCTTATACTCACCGGGTATCCTACTTTCAGTAACTGAACCCCTTGTTTCTAAAATCAGACCTCCACTTTGCTCTAGGCATAACCCTAATAACCAACATTTTTTTAAAGCTATCATTTGTTGCACTCTTAGTGTGGTTCAGACATGTGCTAAGTGTTTTATTATTATTTATTTTGTTTTTTTATTTATTTATTTTTTTTGCGGTACGCGGGCCTCTCACTGTCGTGGCCTCTCCCGTTGCGGAGCACAGGCTCCGGACGCGCAGGCTCAGCGGCCATGGCTCACGGGCCCAGCCGCTCCGCGGCATGTGGGATCTTCCCGGACTGGGGCACGAACCCGTGTCCCCTGCATCGGCAGGCGGACTCTCAACCACTGCGCCACCAGGGAAGCCCTGTTTTATTATTTTTAACACCACAATACCCTTACAAGGTAGGCACTATCTCATTTTTATAACTTTACAGAAGTTGGAGTTTAGAGAGATTAAATAACTTGGGCAGAGCCATGAGTTAGTAAAGGGCGGGGCCAGGATTTGGGTTGAGTTGTTCTCCCGATCCTTAATCAGCAAGTTCTGGGTACTTGAACCTGGCTTCTAAATGCTGGCCCTGTGCATGGGTCCAGGTTGCTAATGATTGGTCTTCCTTGGACTCCCTGGCTGGCTGGAATAGCCACCAACCATATACCACTCTCTGAACTTCTCTGACGCGCAGAAGCGCCTCTCCGTCTCCATAGTAACAGATTCTGCGCACTAGTCTCCTGCTTAGACTTCCTCCCCCCCACCTACGCGCAATCAGCCAGCACCTGCTTCTTCCTAGTAGCCCACCTCTAGTCTCAGATCTCAGTTTTTCCGTCCCATGATTTCCAACCATGTGACGTTGTTGGGCTACGTGACCTGGAAGTCTCCTAGGGGTAAAGGCTAGAGGTTTCATGAAGTAGAAACTAATAAAAATACCTTCACCTTATTTCACATTCTAGATAAATAAAATAAACCTTGAGACCACGCACTTAACCATTTTAAGAACTAAATCAGTGACCAAATTAGATTATGGTGAATTCATCTGGCTATGTAAAAATTAAACATTAATGCAATATCCCCAAATTGAAAGACTTAATTGCTAAGGAGTACAAAAATATGCTTTCTTCCAAAGACCAAAACAAACAAACAAAAACAATAACAACAACAAAAAACCCTGAGATTAGGTAAAAGTCTTTAAATGTAATAGACTCTGAGCAATAGATTTCAAACAATTTTCAAGCAGGAAAACCACTGTTTTTGAAAGTAGTAGTATTTGGGATCGTGATATATGAGATGAAACGGGAGCTTCTTTGACTGAACGGCAGTCTTCAGGCCAGACTTCCCCCCCACCCCGGGGTAGACCCTCTCTGCTTCATCACAGCTCAGGAAGCTCCTCGGCTTTACACCTCACCACACACACACTCACACCACCCAGTCTCAGTCGGCTTGTTTCTAAGTGATTCTATGACTAGCTCCTGAAAGTATGTGGTTAAGTATCGACTGAGATGACAGTGTTGCAAAAGCCATTGATGGTTTTGGTTTAGGCACAGGTAATAACAGAAAAAGAAAAGCTCTGAATCATCTAGGATAAAGAGCCTCACTTATTAAGAGAGGGGTTTTTGGAAACAAAAATTCCCTTAGCATTCCTCTTGGTAACATCAGGTCTCCTGTCCCAAGCTGCTCGGCCAGCCTTAAGTTTGCTGACACGAGACACTTGGCTTTGAATTTTGCCACCCTCCCCCGTGATCATAACCCAGTCTCCGGCCTTACTGCCTTAACCTTGACAAGCTCCTTTGCCTGACTTTGAATTGTGCCAAACTCACTCCTATCACTCTGGAGTGGAAAACGCTGTAAAAATTATTTTTGGCAAACAATAAATTTTTCTAAGTTTTATGCTGTTACCACGTTCTGTGAGCCTATCATGGTTTAAAAATGGGTCTTCCCTCCCCTCCACTTACCATCTACCTGGAACTGAGAAATTTAACAGACTGAAACAATGATTACAGTTTTAAAAGATCTGGGTGTATTGATTAGACTGATCATTTTCCACGTATTAATCCGTTTTGCAAGCTAAGCAGAGATATTACAGCAGAACTCAAACATCAGTAATTTCAGTATCCTCTGGATGATGTTAACAGTCTGCCTTATTTAGAACTTGGAAGAAAAATAACTCTGTTATGTTACATCAGAAAAATTAAAGATAAGTAAATAGCAGTAATTCAAATCTCCTCTTCCTAAAAACACTTGATAAGACCCCTTGCTTATGTTCACCAGCCCCTGCGTGACTCCGACTTTTCTGCCCTGGATTAACAGCTTAGGTGGCATTAATTTATTAGTGAGGACATTACCCAGCATTCAAAGTACACCCAAAACTTATTCATGACAATCAAATGCCAATACTTCCCTGATAGAGAGTCCTGTATGATTTCTAGTCGCCCCCTTCTGCTTGGAAGCTGACACTTATCTATAGATATCGCACTTTTTTCCCTCTTGGCTTAGTTTGTAAAGTTTGTTTTATTAGGCCACCGACATAGGAAAAGGTACAAGTTCTTCTAAATAGTTGCATTTAAATGCGTATATGAACATTTCATTGTACCTAGTGGGACTGGAAGTTCACAGAGAAGTTACCTATTAGATATATGGTCTGTTTCTATGTCCAAACTTAATGCTGAAATGTATTTTTTAAAAACCCCCTTAAAATTCACTGTGAGCTACTTATGCACAAGGGCCATGGCACCGGCCTCCATACAATTATTTAAGACGTTATAAAGAGTGTTTTCTGTCTTTCTTATGCTTGGAAATAGATGTTATGACTGCTGAGTCAGAGCCAAAAAATATAATTTTATGCCATAAAATACTACCTTTTCCTTTGGCTGTGGAAATTTATATGTACATATTTATGTCCTTATATAGATAAAAATCTTCATAAACGGAGTGGCCCATTTGAGATGAACTCTATTTAAAGCATGTTGTTACCGACTCTGATAATATTACCGCTGTGCTTTAAAAAATTCAGTACTTCCCCATAACTTACCAAATTAAAAACGAATACCCCAAACTGGCATTCAGGTCTCTCTACAGTATTTAAAAATCTTTCCTGGCTTTTCTCCTAAGCTTAACCTACTCAAACAAAACCAGACAGAGCTGCCACCATGTCCAAACCTTGGACTCTCTCTTAAGCTCTAGCACTATTTCCATTCATCAAAATCCCAGACATCCTTCAGATCTCTTCCTAAATGCTACCTCCTCGTGGTCATTACCCATCTCCTCCTATATGTATAATTTCTCCACCACTTGGACTTCCAGAGTTCATTAGAGCTTTCTGATGGTATTTGTCAGAACTCTTTTTAAATAAATCTCATGGATCTTCAAAGAATTATTACAATAGTGTATTTACAACGGATTGCATGGGCACACATGTTAAATTGTGATATCTGGTAGCCCATACCCAAAAATGCAATGGGATAGTCTAAAAGACAAGGACTTTATCCATCAGACTGATTTTGGACAACAGCAAGTGCACAAGAGCAAAGCATTGGCTTGATTTTTTCCACCAATGTGCTCGGGAATGAATGTCTATAAACCAGGGAAGAGAATATTCCAAGACAGTGACAGTCACCTTCCATTTAGATGCTATGCAAGGCTGCTTTACATGGACATAGAGAAAAGCCACAAAGGAAACTGGCTACAAACCTACACTCTGTTCCAAATGCTCCTTTCAACACCTACAGGTCCAGATTCAGAGACCATCTCAAGCACAGGCAAGAAGTATGAAGCCAAGGTCGTTTTCCTTACAATCAAATGCATTCAGATGTGTCTGCTTATGTTCTGGATTGAACTAGATGAAGCACCCATTAGTTCTGGATATATCATCAAAGAAGCTTGGGAAATAGCAAAAATTCTTAATTTTTAATGGTAGTGAAGGGGGATACTCTCGCCAGGTACCATATCAAAATCTACTTAAGCACTTTCCTAAACTACACATTCCCCCATATCACCAGACACACCCCTGCCTTGGGGCCTAGGGGAGGTGGCTTTCATCTCCTCCACCTGCCCTCAAAGCCAAGGGAGCCAAGTATCCTAGGTGGAAGGAAGTCTAAAGTCATCTGATGTTCAAGAAAAAAAATGGGGGACTGAGTCAGGTGAAGTTAGCGAAGTTAAAAAACATGAGTGGAAAAAAGGCCAAAAATATCAAAGAGGCTAGCAGCAAAACAGCCATAGTCCATGAATCATAGCTCTGGTGTTAGTGAACTCTAAGAGATTTTAATTTCTGGCTTCCAGAACACACCATATCCTTCAAGGGTCTTTAAAATGAGGTGGGTGAACTCTGATCTTTTTAAAGGGTAAATCATCCCTGTTCAATTAGTTTCTACTTCCAAGCCACTTCACGTAGCCTACCTTATTGCTCACTAGAGAGCTGTCCATGGCCACATCCTGGAGTCCGTGTGCCTGCCTCCTCTTCATCAGCCCAGATGGCAACTACATGGCGCACTGGCTGCCGACCCCACCCAGCCTAGGCATCCATGGAAGATGCAGCTAATCAATCATGGCGACCTGTCATGCACACACCAAACAGGGTCTCAGACTGTGCTCCACGTAGCACTCTGAACAGCAGCTACCAGTTGATCAGCGTGAGTTCCAACCGCTCTACCACCTCTGTGTTAAGGAAATCCCTTCAGATCACCCAGGCTTGTCTGTTTGGGCTTCCGATACACAGCTGCTTTCACCAGTCTGCTCTTGATTCACAGAACTACAGCTCGCTCACAGCCAGAGCAAACCTTTGCCTGCTTGGCTTTTCCTTGATCTCATCCTCCAAACCTAGCTTACTGTTGACCACAGGAAATCACACTTCGATTTTTGTCATGAATTCTCAGTCTCCAAGCCATTGCATGCACCTGATCTTGAATTTGACCCAAGTGACTCCTGGTTTTAGTTTTTTCCCCGTTACTCAGCCCTACATCCATTCCCATCTTTTCATGAATGCCATTCAGGGTTAGAGGGAAATGTCCAAGTTCTTCCAGAAGAGTCCTGATTTTTCTCTGTCTGTTTGTTTTGTCAGCTCCAGTGTGCAGCTATACAAGAAAGTACCCTAGGGCCGGGTCCCTCATTAAGAAGTAAGATGGAAGTCAGTCATTGGAGATGGAGCCCAGGATGACACAAAGACTGGCAAAGACAAGACTCAATGAATTGCCTTGGGCCTCTTCTTTCTTCCCTTCCAGCACGCACCTGGAGAACCATTAAGCCTCCATGGATGGTATTAGCTCGGGAGCCTGCCACACCCCCTCCCACATGGGGTATGACCACGCCAGCCTTCTTAGCACCCAGCTCTCCAAAACAAAAGGTCAAGATTTTGATACACTACTGTTAAAAGGTCACTAAGTCCTGCTGGAGACTGTAAAATAGGGTAGACTGTCCACCTGAACTTAACAAATGGATCAGCCCGACAGGGATTCACACAATTTCAAAATTTAGGTACAGATTAGTCCATGGCATTCAAAATGATGGGAACAATATAACTAAGCCAAAGAAGAAAAAAGAAAGGCATCTTCTAAAGGTTTACAAAATTTCATAAACTTCAGAACTTTTTCAGAGCAAAAAGCTTCTAGCAAGAAGACTTCTCTGAATTGGAATTCCTTAGGTACCTCCCTTGGGCCACAGATTCCCCTGAAAAACCTCCCAAATTTTTAGCTCCTGGCTCTAATAAACACACATACATGTCACCGATATCTCCCCCAAAGTGGGGTAGTTTGGGAGGGCTCTGAAAATCAGCGTGGAAAATTAAAGATGGCCACAAGGTATTTCTTCTTTTTCTCAATGAAGAGACAATAGCTCTACCCACTGAATAAGAGCTATTAAAATTCAACAGCAATGACATTATGGAACTTCCAAAGCTGAGTCATAAAAAACTTTGCAGCTTCTATCTAGGTCTCTTGAAACACTCTCTCTCGAGACATTCCCTCTGAGAATCTGGCCACCATACTATAGGAAGCCCATGCCACAAGGAGAAGTCATACACAGACACTCAGGTTGACAGCCCCACCTGAGCCCCTAGACAACAGCCAGCATCAACTGTCAGCCATGTGAGGGACCCATTTGACCTACGTCAGGTAACCACAGCCCTAGCCAAACTCTGAAGGCAACTGCAGAAGAGACCCCAAGAACCAACCGCCCAGCCAAGCTCTTCCCAAATTCCAGTTCCACAAAATTATGAGCGAAACAAAGTGGTTGTCGAGGTGGGGGAGAGATGGATTGGGAGTTTGGGATTAGCAGGTGCAAACTATTATATATAGGATGGATAAACAGCAAGGTCCTTCTGTATAGCACAGGGAATATAATATATTCAATATCCTGTGATAAACTATAATGGAAAAGACTGTGAAAAAGAATGTAGATATATGTATAACTGAATCACTATGCTGTACAGCAGAAATTAACACAAGATTGTAAATCAACTATACTTCAATAAAATAAGTTTCTTTTAGAAAGTGCTTGTTTTACGCCATTAAGTACTAAAGTGAGTTTTCACATACCCATATATAATTGGAGTAGAATTTGTTTCCAAAAGTGGGATTCTGTCTAAAAAATTTTAAATGTGTGACATTGGCTTTGGGACCAAGTGGCAGGCACGAGTTGTTAGGGCCTTGCGGAGATGGTTAGTGAAAGCTGGAAGGGCCTCAAGGAGATGAAAACTTGAAGGACAGAGAGGAAAATACATGGAAGGCTGGAGGAAAGGACAGCTGAATTAAATATGAGCAGAACAGTGAACAAACTATTGCCTATAGTAGTATGGAAAATAGAAAAGAGAGTACCTAATAATCTTGAGGATATGACTAACATTTCTGGGCCGAACGTTGAAAGTGCTATCTGGCTTTTTCTAGACATGTATAATAAAACACATCTAGAAACACACAGAGAGAGATGGATTAATGAAAAGATTATTCTACTTTTTTTTAGCAGAATTTAGATCCAGGATTTGCTGGGTTTCAAAAGAAACAGTTTCTCATCTCTAGTCGCTCTCAAAAAGGATTCTCAAAGTAAGAAAAGCTTAATTGCTTCAAGATAAAGATCAAATCTAGAGTCTTTGTTAAGACCTCAGAAAGATTTAAGATGGTACTCCACAGAAACTTTCAGCTATACAAGGGCTTTCTAAGGTTCCAACAGAAAGTGTCATAGACCCTCTCTGTCAAATAACAGAACTCCCAAGCATCTTAAGTGTTATTCTATAGCAGCCTCACACAGGACTCAAGACAGAGAAGGATGTATCTTGAAGAGATGTGAAGGTGAGGCTTTTGACTGATAGAGTAATGCCAATAAGTCATGAGAAACCCATATGTTTCAAGAGAATTGTATTGGTAGAAGGGCTCCAGATGAGACTAAAATGGATAGAGACAATAGAAAACGAAAAGAGGCCTTTAGATTCCCAACTTTTAACAAGCAGGAAACAGGCTGAGAAAGGTACTCACTTGAAAGCATGGGCCTTTTTTTTTTTAAGGAACACTGATTCAAAGGTGGAACCAAGACATTAAAGGGTAGAGGCAAAAGCCTGAGAATCATTCTGAGGCAGCAAGACTGGACCCTTATCAAGAAACTGGCAACACGGGACCAGCTCAATTTCAGAATTGCTATGGATCAGTGACTACTACATGCCCCAATTCCTCCTCCCCCTTTTAAAATGGGAATATTTATAGCAGTTATCTGATTGAGTGGGGGGGCGCAGGTAGAGCAGAAACTTACCTTTTTAGCTCACAGGCCTTCAGATTAAGAGAAACCATTTTCAAAGAACTGCCCTCCAGGGAGCCACATCCACCTGTGGACCTGATTTACCTGACAAAATCTGACCTTAAAACCAAAGCTATAATGGAAAGAAACTTTGGAGGCCTTGGGAGGGAATGAGAGTGTTTTTTATTTGGGAAGAATACAATTAATTTGTTACCAAATGGCAAACTGTTGTTGATTATGGATGCCTGGAAATCCTTTGCTATTCCTCCCTTTAAGAATTTGGACTGGGAGAGAGTTCCCTGGTGGTCTAGTGGTTAGGATTTGGTGCTTTCACCGCCATGGCCCAGGTTCAATCCCTAGTTGGGTAACCAAGATCCCGCAAGCCAGGAAAAACAAAACAAAACAAAACAAAACAAAAACCTACAATTAGAAAAAAAAAAAAGAATTTGGACTGGGAGAGAGTGGAACCTCTAACACTAGTTAAAGATAAGACCCATCACACAGATAAGGAATCTTTCCTTGCACTACATTACAAAAAGTAAAAATTATTAAACTTTGAAGTTTCCTGCTAGTCTGACATATGAAAATATAAATAAGTGCTAGGTAGAAAAAAATAACCAAGAAGAACTAAGAAAAAAATAACAAATATCCCCCTGACCTGGATGCAATACTAACCTGTCAGCCAGAAAGATCTTACACTTTTGCTACACGGAAATTTGGGCAAGGCTAAAAAAAAATTAGTCCTTCCAGATTATAGCTATACTCTTACTTTATCAGGGTGAGAAAATTTAGCCTTACTGAAACATGAGGTACTTTTTCATTTCACAAGATGATATGTGATCAGTTCACTAGCACAGACTAATGTCTTAGAATTCATTCTGACTATAACTCACTGGACCCAAATTCAATTCATCTACAACATTTCAAGAACACTGTTATTCCACAGAATGGGGTGTCACTTGTGCATGGAGGTCAAAAAGGTTTTACAGTTAACTGCATCATCTCTTCTCCAGGGAGATGTGTTGCATGTGAGGAAGTAAGGAAGTGGGTAGTCACTCCATGATGCTGAATGAGAGGGTCCCTTTGTGTGTCATTGTGAGCCTTCTCTTAGCTTTTAGGGAAAACACGGCTGGGCATTGTTCATACCGATGTAAAATTCTCCACTTGGGAGAAGAAAGTTTCAGTGCAGCATTTTCAAGTATTTACTTTTCTTTTTTTGGCTGCAGTGGGTCTTCATTGCTGCGCGTGGGCTTTCTCTAGTTGCAGTGAGCGGGGGCTACTCTTCGTTGTGGTGCGCGGGCTTCTCATTATGGTGGCTTCTCTCATTGCGGAGCACGGGCTCTACACACCTGAGCTCAGTGCTTGTGGCGTGTGAGCTCAGTAGTTGTGGCTCGCGGGCTCTAGAGCGCAGGCTCAGTAGCTGTGGCGCATGGGCTTAGTTGCTCCGCGGCATGTGGGATCTTCCCGGACCAGAAATTGAACCCGCGTCCCCTGCATTGGCAGGCGGATTCTCAACCACTGCACCACCAGGGAAGTCCCTAAGTATTTACTTTTCTATCTCCTGTACCGGACTGAATAACTTGAGGGAGATGTATTTATCTTTCTTCTTTGGGCCTCCAGAGTAGAGCACAGTGTGTGCCATGTGGCTGGTATTCAATAAATGTCAGTTGAGATGAAAAGAGTCCCATCCATGCATGTTCCACAACAGCTCCTCCCTATCTGCCCCCACCCACCTGGTTGTGGCCTGACAGGAAGTCAGATTCTACAAACTCTCACCTACAGGGCCCCACAGGCTCTATAAGCCCCATAACCTCTCTGTTGCATCTCCTACACCCGTCTTCTTGTTCATTGTGCTCCAGCTCCGCTGTCCAATTTGCTCAAACATGGCAGGCATGCTCCTTCTACCAGTCCTCTGTATCTCCCATTCCCTCTGCCTGAAATGCTGTTTTCACAGATTTCTGCAAGACTGGCTTCCTCATTTCCTTTAGGCCTGCCCTCAAAAGTCACTTTCTCATGGATGCCTTCCTTGTCCACTGATCTAAATTTCACCCTCCCAAACATTTTATATCCCCTTCCTTTCCTTCTTTTCTTCATAGCAACTATCGTCTTATATCCTATATATTTACCTACTTACATTGTTCACTCTCTCTCCACTAGAATTTAAGTCCCATGACTTAAATTCCAGGGACTTTTGTCTGTTCCATTTACTACCTAGCACCCCGAACAGTCTCTGAAATTTGATAGCATCTCAGTGTACACTGATGAATAAATGAATGAATAAATGCATTCATAGCAGGCTGACTTCCAGTGCAGAGGCTATTTCTCAGCAGTAATTTTTGGTATAAGTGGGTACAGAGAGGAGGGAAGATTGAATAAAAGATTTATTAAGTGTGTGTTTTTTTCAAAGATCCTGGTCCCTATTCAGCCTGTTAAAGTGTCTGGATTCTATGTAGGTGCTATAGATAAAATAGATTAAGATAGGCACTTTTGCATTTTATGGATATATGTATCTTAATTACCTTGAGAGGAATGTATAAAGCCATCACCACGGATAACAGTGATCGCTGGCAGGTCCTAACTCTGGCTGTCATCTCATTGGCAAGTTCCCAAATAGAGTATAATGATTTGCTACTAATTCAAACCAAACTAATAACAATCCATGATTTGCCTGATGTGTTTAAAGAAGTGAGATGGCTTCCATAGGATCTGTTAAACTTACTGACAATATTTAATCAAAAAGCTAAATGTTTTGACCCTAATGATGCTTACTTGAAATATGACATGGTAATAGGGAGGATGAATATCATATTTTACAAACTTAGGGGGAAAGCAATTCCCCATAATCCCTTAGTATTTTAACAGCCAAACTGTCAGAATGTTCTTATTAAAGTCTAACAAAGATATTTTCTGTTATAATTTTGATATCATTAGGGAAACACAGAAAATTAAAGGAGTCAGTCGTCATGTTACTGAGAATGTGACAAGCAAGTTAGAGGTTTTTCTGATTTGCAAAGACAATGCAGGATAGTTATGGTTCTGCTTTTCTCCCCACATCCTTGCTGCTTTACTTCCTCTTTGAATTTCTTTCCCATTGGTGTTTCTGCTGTCTCTCTCTCTCTCCCTACCTACATCAGCCCACTGGGTTGGTGGTAAGTACGGAATTAGCAAGAATCTCTAGTATTAGATGGTTGTAGATAAATTAGAAAACTTGGAGTCTTACAAATAGGATATGCAGTTACTGAATAATCCTGGGCAAATCAATCAATTTCATTAAGCTTCAATTTTCTTATCTACAAAATTGGGACTTCAAGAATGCTTAACTGGGACTCTGTGCTTCCAATGTGGGGGGCACGAGTTCAATCCCTGGTGGGGGAACTAGGATCCCGCATGCCACACGGTGCGGCCAAAAAAAAAATGCTTAACTCATAGAGCATTTAAAGTACTTTAAATGCCATGTTGATGATAGCTATTAATATAAATACTAGCAGATAGAGGGAAATTCATCATATAGGTTAAAAATACTGGCTTTGCAGTTTGTCATAAGTGGGTTCAAGTCCTGGTTCCGGTACTAAACAGCTTTGAAACCTCGAAATGCTACCTCACCTCTCTGAGTCTCAGTTTAGTTATATGTAAGATGGAGATAACAATACTTTCTGGAATTTTGTGAGAATTAAATGAAGTTAAATGATTAAAAATTAAATAAAGTTTTAAGTTTTAATTAAAGATTAAATAAAGTTCCTGTGACAGAGTAAGTGCTCAATAAACAGCTGATATTATTAAAATTGTTAATAAACCCATTTCTAGGTCCAGTCTGGTGAATTTTCTTTGGCTTCCTCTTCACCGAACTAAATCTTCTTGAGGTCTTTAACCTTCACTAAATGACACCAACTTCACTGGAATATTTTTTGATACTCATAATAATTTTAGAGAGTATTTATAGAAATCAGTCTCTGAAACAATTCAGTTTAAAAGGTCAAGTAGATGATATGTATTTAATATTTCACCAAAAAGTTCAAAATTCTTTTCATATCACCAAAAGTTGCACTGACCTTGCTTTCACAAATCTATCTTTGTCTCTGTAAAGCCCACGTCTTCAGCATCTTCCTACTGTAACAACATAAGCAAGAAATTATTTAGGACTTACTATGTGCGAGGCCCCATTCAAAGCATTTTACTGATATTAATGGTTTTAATTCTCCCCAAAACCCAATGCAATGAGTCTATTACTAACCTCATCCTAAATGTGGGGAAACTGAGAAACAAAGAGTTGTATTACTGGACCAAGGTTATACCACTAGTAAATGGCTTAAGGAAGAAATGAACCCAGGAAGTCTGACTCTGGATCCTGGACTCTGAATCACGCTATTAAACGTCTTAGTGAAAATACTGCCGGTTCTAAGAATCTGCATTCAGCTTGGCCATCTCTGTGGCCTGAAGTTACTGGATAACTACCAGATCTACACTTTGTACTAGAGACTTGGCCTCAGAGTCCGTAGTTATACTTAGTCATGCTTGCCATGGCCAGTCATTAAAATCAATATGATTGGGCCATCAGTCGCATGCTACTCAATTCCTATTCTCATCATTAAGATCTGCAAGAAGAAACTGTAAGTTCATTCAAGCCAACCACTCTCCCCTCTGCTCACATTAGATATGGATGATACCATCTTCCAAGAGAAGAGAAGGAATCACACAAAAATGCATGCAAAGGGGAAAAAATACACTTTGGCCTCAGTAATCTGCATATGTCATGGGGTAAGATAGTCATGGGACCTTAAATATGTAGATTTCCAATAAAATAATAAGGGATGATTTCTCCAATTTCAAGATTACAGTAGAAAAAATCTCATCCCAGTCTGGGTTAATGAAACTAAAAGCACCATTCATTACTGTGTACAAACTGAGTCCAGTGAATTTTAAGGGGCCCATACCCCAAACACTTCATAGGGAATTTAAAGACTTAGCTTTGTTTCACCATAGATAGAGGCTGTTTATGTGGTTAGGACTAAATTCAGCAGGTTCAAAGTATTGTTCTGTCACTCTGACTTCAAGAAACAGTGAATGTGCTTCAGATCCATGCTGTGAAAAGAGCCCAGCAATGGACCATGTAAATGTCTGAATCCCTCTCTAGATCTGCCCTAATGACTGAATGCTAACCTCCAAAATAAAATGAACAGACAGACAGTGGAAAAATAAATAGGCCTGGTTACATTTCTTTTGTATCTGCCAACCCTCTTTCTGTAGATTCATTCTAATTTCATTTAGTCCTGCAACATAAAGAATAGTTCATTTTTAGAGTATGATCTCTGTGTTGTTCTTGTAGCTTGACTGGTTTTGACTTACTTAGGAGAGAATGTCCCTGAGTAAACATTATATGGTTTTAAAAATAACAAAAGCAGTATTTGAAACAAAGGTTAGGTTGGAAAGTAGCTGTAAACTTAAGGTTTAATTACGTCATGTGTCATAATTTAACTTCTTAGCCAGGGATTTAAAACAGTACAACTGAGCCCCAGCTTGTCTTTCCAGTGTTTTCTTGCCCCATTACTGGTGTGAGAGAAACTGTGTGGGCTTTGGGGTCAGTTAGATCATTTATTCACAAAGATGCACTGGGAAAATATTATGTGCAAATTACAGTAGTAGGTATTGAGGATACAAGAATGAATAAGATGAAGACGAAGGAGAATAAGGAGGAGAAGGAGGGGGGAGGGGGAGGGGGAGGAGGGGGAGAAGAAGAAAAGAAGAAGGAGAAGAAGAAGAAGGAGTAGAAGAAGGTGGTGGAGGGAAGGGGAGGGGAGGGCGAGGAGGAGGAGGAGAGGGAGGAAAGAGTATATGCTGTTGCGACCCTTTGAGAAGCTCACAGTCTAATAAAGAGAAACACAAACAAAGGTAATTATAATACAGTATATGTGAAGCAACAGAAGTATGCTTAACATCCAGTGAAATGATTCCTTCTAGATATTCCCCAAGGCAGTTCACATTCAAACTCTCTCCAAACTAGTTTTCTTCTAGATAAGTGTTCTTTATCTCCATGACAAGCTTTATCCTCCATCCAAGAATATGGGAATCTTCCTTGATACCTCCTTCTCCCTCATCTACCATCTTTAATCCTAAATATGACTTATTCATCACCATTATCACAACCCTAATTCAATATACCAGTACCTCTAGCCTGAACTAACAAATCTAGCATCATCTACTCTGCTAACCATCAAACTCACCCTTCTCACAGCGGCCAGAATGAATTCTTCAAAAAAATTAAACTGATTATATCTTCTCTACCTCATTGTAAATGGCTTTCCATTCCTCTTAGAACAAAGAGAAACCTCTGTTAACAGGTTCATGAAGTTCTTCAGAGTCTTGCCCTTACTTCCTTCTCCTGTCTCATCCTGTTCCTCATTCCTTAAACCAATACCCTCACTGAACCTGCTTTTTATTCAATCCCTTCATATATCCTGATGGGGTTTGGGATGTGTGACCCCAAAATATGGCGCCCTAGCATACTGAATATTTTAAGCTGAAGGAGTTTGAGAATATAGCAGAAGCAGAAAGGTCCCTCTGACCAACCCCCATCCTCTCTCCTGAAGCAAGTCTGTCTCACGTGAGAGGTTCCCTCTCTATACCCAGAGAGAAGGAACGTTCTTGTCTCCAAGATGGAGGGACACGAAGAAGAACCCAAAGGAACACTCCTTGCTAAGTTTCCCCCAGTTTACTCACTTAGCTCCCACTTTTTGCCCTCTCATACCTTCCCACGACTTTACACTCTTCAGCAAACCCAGCACAAAACCATTCAGGTCAAACCATATCTTTGGGTCTTCATTTCCTTATAAAGGTTCCCATGTCACATAAAAGTTAGATTAAATAAGTGTGTGTGTGCTTTTCTCCTGTTAATCTGTCTTTGTTTAATTTTCAGATCCATCCAGGGACGCTAAGAGTGTCAAGGGAAATGTTTTCCTCTTCTGCAATCCCAAATTTCCCCCTAACCTAAAGTTTTGATACACACCGTTACCTCTGCCTACAATTCATTTTTCTCACCTGGTTATTTCATCTTGTATATTTCACTTAAGCATACTTCCTGGGTGAAAGTCGCTTCTCTACTCCCTTGCTGGGTCAAATTCTCCTACGATGGGCTATCATCACACTCATTTTCCTTCTTCATAGCATTTGTCACAGTTGTAATTTTACATTTGTTTGTGGGAATATTTGATTGATGTCCAACTCTGCCACTAGACTGTAAGCTCCACAAGGGCAGGAACCATATCTATGTCTGCTCTTCACATCCAATGATTAATACAACGAGCCTAAAATGGACAGATATTCAATAGCATTCATGGAATAAATGAAACACAATAAGGAAAGAGTGGAGAAGTGTTAGGATAATGTCACAGAAGAGGTGTCAGCTGTGTTGGGTCTTGAAAACTAGACAGAAGGAACACATGAGCAGAGAGCCAAAGAAATGAAACAGTCTGGCATCACTCAGTATGACTGAAGCTGTGGGGGTGATCTGTTTGGGGGAGGAGAATAGTAAAGGGTCAGAAATGAGGCTGGAGAGATTCAGGGACTAAACCACAGAGGGCCTTTTGTGCGCTGCAAAGCAGTTTGGACTTCTGCCATGGGAAATCACTGAAGGGTCATAAAAAGGGAGTAAAATGATCATCAGATTTGCATTTTCGAAAAATCACTCTCACGGTAGTGTGAAGGATGTCCTTGACAGGTTGCTGTTGGGGACAGGGTGACGAGTTAGGAGGCCACTCTACAAGTCTACGTGAGAGATGATGAAGGCACAGAGCAAGACGGTAGCAGGGGATTAAGTGGAGTGGGCAGTTTCAAAAGATATTTAAGAGATGAAAATGACTGGCAATGGAGAGTAAGGTGAAAGGACAAGTCAGAGTGCATCACCCTGGTCTCTGGGCATCTGTGGGGGGGGCGTGGTCATTAACCACGTGAGGGAATACAAGATACGAAGTCAATTTGGGTAGATGGCTGAGTGTGTTTCTAAACCCAGTGGGATTTAATATCTGAGAGGCTTGTGCCAGAACAATGGGTATCCTTCAAAGTCTTCCTTCTCCTCTTTCGTCTAATACTGTTTCAGCTGAGCACATAGCCACCTACGAGTGACCACAATGCCCAGGCTCCCTCCATCCATGTGGCTAAGCTCTTGATAGTAGAAGAGGAACCAAAGTGTGCAATCTCTGTCATGTGCTTAAAAAAAAAAATTGTTGCATTTCTTCTTGGATAACCAGGAGCTGGGTTAGTTTTAACTGTGCCAAAGGGACAACCCCTTAAAGGACGGCAGGAAAACACTATGGAAAGAACCAAAGGGTGAGTGAAGCAGATAGGCCGGACAAGCACTCCACTCCAACCACTTATTCTAGGGGGGAAAAAACCTACTTACCTAATCCATTGTATCCTGGAGCCTTATTTAAGAGAGCTTACTTTATGGCCTGAATAACAGACTTTCAAGTAGGGAAAACTGGTAGGCAACTACCTACTGGATAATAGTCTGGACCTCCCAAAAGAGGTCTGGACCAACAATGGAGAACTGATACCTACTAGCATGTAGACAGTAGTTAAAACCATGGGAATAGAATAAGAGAACATTCTGAAGATGGACTTGGGTTTGCATCTAGGCCCCACTTGTTATTTTTTAAGTGATTTTGAGTCAGTTACATCTATGAGCCAGTATTATATAAGACTGTAATAATACTTGTATTAATTAAGGTCACCTTAGCTGCTATAACAATAAATCTCTACATCTCAGTAGCTTATTTATTTATTCAAAGAAATTTACTTCCCATTTATGTCAAGTCCAGTTGCATGCTGACTAGGACCCAGGCTCCTCTATCTAGTGACTCTTTCTCCTGTAGGACCTTGAAGTCCTTTGTTTACAGCCTTTTTCCTTCTATAGTCCATGGTGGAAAGGGCACACATGCTCCTAACCACGTTAACCTGGAAGGTACATAAACATTTCATTGTTGAGAACAAGCATTTGGTCCCAACAAAGGTAAAGGGGCCTAGGGAATATGGTAGTACCCGCCTTGGCAGTCGCTCCCCAGCAGAAACGCTACACGATGGAAATGGTACCGGAATCTTGGTGAACAGCAACCTTGAAAGTAATGTCTTCTGCTTATTGCAAGGATGAAAAGTGAAAATGGATGGATAGTACACCTGACAGTATATCATGGCTAAAGGGCCCTCAATAATGTTAAGTCCTACCTTTTTCTCTGTTGGTTTCCCCTCTTCTTCCATTCCCACATACACTTCTTCTGTGTCCCAAACAGGCCTTATATGTTCCCACTTCTGTGTCTTTATTCACATTCTTGCCTTATATATAAAACCCAACGCCCATTTCTTCTCTTTGCTGCTCCACCAAAGCCACCTCTATCTATTTTTACAGACCAATCTCACAGCAATCTCCTGCAGTCAGTTGTTCCTAATTCTTCATGGCCAGATTAAACTCCTTTGAACCACCATCACCATGCTTAAAACTCTTCCTGTAGCACTTACCAGACAGCTGTATGATATCATAACAATATATGTTTTTACCCTTCCTGACTACCTCCCAGCCTAAGCTGTAACCTCCCTGAAGACAGCAACTGCATTTAACTCCTCTTGTTCAAAGTGACTAAAAGAGTAAACCGAATTTAGACTTTGAATTCCAGAGACCAACACTTAGAGATCTGATATCCCCTCACAAAGAATGAAAAGGTTAACATTTATTTAGGCAACTCTAGAAAGGCAGGGACAAAAGCAGTTTGTCTTAAGTATTTATATATGCAGGTGATGACCACTTGACTTATTGGGAAACTGCTCCATTTCTTTATTTTATTTTGTATATCCATGAACAAGCATATGGTAAGATCTGCCTTTGAATAAAGCATGTACTTAACGAACAATAAAGCAACATACCTTTAAATATTATGATAACTAAGAAAAACAAACAATTCTGAAGAGGCTTCTTTAAGAACTCTCCACATTCATGAATCGAGGTGGCGATGTGGCAATTCTCCGGGTAATTTGATAAATGTCAACAACCAAACTATTTAAATCCACCCATCAGGTGAACTCACCACTGTGAGTTATCTGAGCCAAGTCACTTTGTTCTTTTTACATAGAGTCACTGCCTGAGAAAAAGATGAACAAGGAAAAACAAAAACAAAAACCTGGGAGTCATTGGACTTAGGCAGCCTGCTGAAAATACCTATATTTTCCGTTTCCCAACAACTATCCTGGTATAAGCAGGCAATGCATAGAAAGGAAGTATTTTTCAGCAAATAATCTAATGACATACACCTAGTCAAAGGCTGGGTGCACCTCCAGTAATATCCAGTCTTCCATGTAGGGAGACTGGCAAGTGGTTCCCATTCAATGGTACTCTTCCTGCACCCAATGCTCCAAGGTGGATTCAGAATCTCTGGAACATGTGGAAACGATTCTTCTGCCTTCGCCACTCTCCAGTTGAGAGACCAGAGACACATCCAGGGATCCACTCCGTGTTCAAATTCACACCTGACCTACCTCTGAAGACAGCCCAAAGCTGATCTATATCCCTGGACACTAGGTCTTTGGCCGAAGTCTGCCCATTGCTCATCCCACTGTTCACTAGGCTATCAGAACAATACTACCCTGGGGGTTGGGGCTGCAGTGGGGGTCCACTTTTATAATATCCCCCCCTTCTCTACCAGTGACACAGATTTGAGCCTTCAAGGGCACAGGATTTCACTGGAATGTGTAAGGACAGTGTGTTCCAAATGGTGTTCTGTAGAGTACTAGACGTAGGAGGTGACCTTCACCCAAAGGATGCTACAATACGTCTAGAAGACATCACATACAATAATCCTCTCTCAGATATTTACAGCACATATTAGGTATGTTGAAGGCTCTGAAATGTACCTGTCTGAAGAAATCTGTTAAACCCATTATTTCACAAATTTTTCTACAAAGAAAGCTTTTGGGGCAAAACATCTGTTAACGTCTTTCCTCAATAGACTGGGTTCCAGGAGGTCAGTGTTCCTTCACTGTTGCTCATCACGTACTTCACATGGTATTTGACATTTTAATAAGTATTTGCTGAATTAATGAATATCCCGTGGAAGCAGGGTCCTACAGAACATGCTTTATAAAACGATGTGATAAAAAAATCCCACTTCTATGGAATATTTCAAATAAGAACAACTTCCCCAAGTGGGAAGATCTCTCTGAATCTCTTATTTAAATCCCAATTTGTGAGGTAACTATTAAGAGTACACTGAGGCTTCCCTGGTGGCGCAGTGGTTGAGAGTCCACCTGCCAATGCAGGGGACATGGGTTCGTGCCCCGGTCTGGGAAGATCCCACATGCTGCGGAGCGGCTGGGCCCGTGAGCCATGGCCACTGAGCCTGCGCGTCCGGAGCCTGTGCTCCGCAACGGGAGAGGCCACAACAGTGAGAGGACCGCGTACTGCAAAAAAAAAAAAAAAGAGTACACTGGCATTTCTTGTTTGTGGTCAGAAGATTTCTTTTTTCTCTTCCAACGATCTTAGTGTCAAACTGACCTAACCAAATATTTCAACATTTTTAGTATCTAGACCTGCGTACCCTAACATATACTGTGTATAAATATATTGAGGGGACTATTAAGATTGCTGAATCCTAGGGATTCAGTATTTCTAAAGCAGGTCCTAGGAGTCTACACTTTATACAAACATCTCAGGACATTTTGACATGGGGGTTCAGGGGAAAAACACTCTCAAAAATGCTGATCAAGAGACGTGGAAGAGGAGCCTTTGACTTGGTATCAGAAGACTGGGTTTGAGGCCCAAATCTGTGCCCTCACTACCTGTGTGGTCATGGGCAGTCACCTCTAAGTCTCACTTTCCTCCCTATGGGAGTCACAATATTTCTCTGAACCGATCTACCTCGCTACTTTCCCACCCACCTCATAGCATTAAAAGCCAGCCGGTAGTCAACACACACCGTGTGATGAATCAGCAAGTTCACCATCATTCTACAGTAGTCAACAAACTAATCACAGGAAGTGTTCAACACATAAGGTGTTTCTGCTGATGATTTAAAACAGATAAAACAGGGCTGGACCGATAGTACTGTGTGTATCCATGTCAAGCCACCCGACAAACTTCCACAGAACACTTGACTCAGGCTTATGGACCCAATATTGGCCAAATCATGGTGAAAGCCCAGCTATGTGACACTGAACACAATGCACTGAATGTTAAAATACTTCCTCTGCTTGGTACCAGACCTTTGAAAAGTGGACTCTTCACTCTTAAGTTGGCAAACAGCTAGAGTTAACTCTTTGGTTGGCATCTACACATTTACAAGAGGAAAGTTCTTGCTTACCAAGTATCCTCATTAATAATAATTAACCATGTTCGGAAATTAGGATGCAATGGAATATATATAATGATAATACAGTATTTGGCATCTTTAATTCTCTGTCCATTCAGAAGATTCTTCTGGAGCCTGTAGCATTCGGGGTAATCGCTATGAACACTCCTCAATCACATTGCATGAACCAGTCTTTTGAAAACCCAAGACAGAGGGTTGATTGTTTCCCAATTTGTGGTATATTCTGAAGCCTGCTTTTTGGAATAGATCTGATATTGCTTGTTATTTACCTTTTGTGTCTAAAACAATGAAACAAACCCTTTCCCGACTGAAAGATACCTGCCTAAAAGACTAATGATTAAAGATTTCCAATTGGTGGTAAAAAATTTTTTTCCTGTATGTTAATTGATATTATTCTGTGTGTGTTGGTTTTTGTTGCCTTTCTGATTTTAAACATCTAAATTTTACAAGTACTTGTTCCTCACCTCAAGTACTCACTGGGTACCCAACCAATCTCTCTCGCTCACTGATCTGCAGTTAATGATAGCAGCAAGAGAACTCTGCAAAACTAAATTCATGCCATGATGTTTATTTTCTATATTTATTATTGCCTTCCTGCTTACTATTTTGATTGTGATCTATTTTCCTTGCCTGGGGCTCATGTTAGCAGTAACAAGTGTGATTGATTATAGGACTCACGCAAGTAAACAAGTGAATGAATCAAGCGAAGTCGGGTGACCCCATCAAAAGATGGCAGGGACCACTGGACCCCCGCTGACTGTTGCCGGGAGAGAATGCCATAGTGCGGCCCCAGCATTCCTAGACGTTCCAGTGTTTCAAGAGAAGTCTGGCAAATAAGAGGTACTCAGTAAACACTGATTAAATCCATTAATACAGAGACTCCAATTTTCATCTGAAATCTCAAGATTTTAAATGTAACCAACAGGATGGAGTCGTAAGAACATGGACTCTGGAGCCAGACTACCTGGGTTTCAAAAATCTAACTCTGCCACTTATCAGCTATATGATTTGGGCAAGTTATATAAAATCTCCACGCTTCCCTTTTCTCACCTATAAAATGAGGGGAAATCGTACCTACCTCATAGGGTTGTTTGCGGACTTAAGTTTTTAACATTTATTAAATCTTAAGGCAATATCTGGTACATTGTAAGTGCTACACAAACAAGAAAACACACTAGAACTTCAAAATGCCTTATCATTTTCGCAAGTATTATTCCCTTTTTCCCCACCATAACTGGGGGATGAAGGTGTTACCCTGCAGAGAAGGAAACTCAGTTTCCCTCAAGATCTTTCAGGGCTGTTCAGGATGACAGCCACGCATGTGGGTCATGCAAGAACTCCATGTGTGGACACTTAGAAAGAGTCCAGTGGTTTGCCCAATACGATATTCCATAACATGGCAGATGTCAGAATCCAGTCCATGAGTTCCAATGAACAGAATCAGAGATGTGTCCATCGGTGTTCATCATAATCTTTCTTCCTCAATAACTAAATAAGGAAATTAAATGAAGAGCTGGTTCAAACCACTGTTTGTTTTTTTTTAACCCATAAATTAATTACCTAAAAACAGCCAAATTGAGAGAATTGGCAAAGCCTCAACACTTAATAATGTCAATTTCTATTCTTCCTCTTTCATTAATTTTTGTTTTTAACATGTTTTGCAATAATTTAGTTTCTCTTCTCTCTGACTCCACAAGACCTTTCTCCCAGGAATTTTACAAGTATATCACCTGACTACACAGCCTGTGTGTGGCTGTGTGTTAAAAACTGCTAGGCTAGAAACACCTTTTCTTTGATCTTCCTGGTTGTTGTTGGTTTAAAGCATATCCTGAATGTTATTTAAACAGAGGAGACTATTTGAAATTTCTTGGTAGATGAATTTGATAATGATAATTTTTAAAAAAACTACTGTCATCCTGAGATAAAACATCTCATTCAGCAGGTCCTGAATAACACAGGACTTCTTTGAAGAAAAAGGTCAATGTAGCCATAGCTGTTTCCTTTTCTTGTACAACAGCAGTAACTTTACACACTCCCTGATAATCTACATTTGATAAAGTTGCTCTCTCGCATTACAGAAGAGTTTTCTCTTTTTTTAGGGTTTAGCATTTAAAATTTTTATTTTGTCTTGTGTTTAACCTGAGTTTTAGCATGGGTGAGGAATGTACCTATTGTTAAAAATAACTTCAACTAAATTGGACTTTATCAAAATTAAAAACTTTTGTGAATTGCAGGGCAATACCAAGCAGGTGAAAAACAACCCAGAGAAAGGGAGAAGATATAAATATTTGCAAATCGTATTATCTGCTAAAGATCTATTATTCAGAATACATAAAAACTCTTATAATTCAACAACAAAAAGACAAACAACCAATTTCAAAGGAGGCAAAGACAGTGAATAGACATTTCTCCAAAGAAGATATTCAAATGGCCAACAAGCACATGAAAAGGCACTCAGCACCATTAGTCATTAGGGAAATGCAAATCAAAACCACAGTGAGATACCACTTACACCCACTAGGGTGGCTTTAATTTTTTTTAATAAAATAAATAAATATTTAAATAAAAATAAATGGATGCAATGGAGAATTGGCAAGCGAAGGTGGCTTTAATTTTTTTAATAAAATAAATAAATATTTAAATAAAAATAAATATTTAAATAAAATAAATGCTGACAAAGATGTGGAGAAGTTGGACCTCTCAGACATTTTTGGTAGGACTATAAAACTGTGTAGCCACTGTGGAAAGCAGTATGGTGATTGCTCAAAAAGTTAAACGCAGAGTTAGGAAACGACCGAGCAAAGAGCTGAAAACATAGGTTCAAACAAATTTTGTAATGAATGTTCACAGAGCATTACTCATAATAGCCAAAAGGTGGAAACAGCCCAAATGTCCATCAACACAATGTGGTATGTCCATAAAGTCAAATATTATTCAGCCATAAAGAAGAAGGAAGTACTAACACATGCTACAACAGGGATGAACCTTGAAAATACTCTGTTAAGTGAAAGAAGTCAGGCACAAAAGGCCAAATGTTAAATGATTTCAGATATAAAATGTGCAGAACAGGCAGATCCATAGAGACAGAATGCAGATTAGTGGTTGCCAAAGGTGGAGGTGGGAGAGGGAGAGATTGCTTAATGGGTACAAGGTTTTCTTTTGGGGTGATGAAAATGTTCTGGACTTAAATAGTGGTCATGGTTGCACAGCACTGTGAATATAGTAAAAAGCCATTATGTTCTATGCTTTAAAACGACTTAAATGTTGGATTTTACGGTATCTAAAATTTTGCCTCCTTAAAAAAGAAAAAATACTGGCTTGAATCCCCAGTAGGTAAAGCAAGAGCTTCTTCTTCCCTGCAAAGTAACTTCACACGATACCTCACTCAAATAATGTTAAGGAGTGAAATATTGCATCTAGAAGATCAGTGGCTGACAAGCTGTCCTATTTCCTCTATTTCACTAGGCCATTTGTCATTAACCCTTTTGCTCTTGAATGGCATTCTTGGTTCATCAGTTTCCCTGTAAAAACACCAACTTTTCCAATGTTACATTTCCACTTCCAGATGTTTCCTGTTAATAGTTTAGCCAATTTAGCCAGCACTGACCGATTAATGAACATATGTGGGAAACTTCTCTCTTCGAAATCACATTAAAATGCTTGATTTAAAATAATAAAATATTGATGACTCTGGTAAGAAGAGTGATGTGATTTATCATAAATCAGTAATTTGAATCTTAATGTACATGAGATAAATGAACAGGAAACAATGACATATAGAAAAAACTTTTTAAATTGGAGAAAAACTAATCATTCAGTAGGCCTCCCTGAAAAAGAAGATATATATTTCTTTTATATACATATGTTTTATATTTATAAAATATATATCTTTTCTTCCAAAAAGAAATGTCTTTTTAACTAGTAAAATATAAACAATAAAATAGCAATTATACAAATGGGTCAGTAGAATGTATTATATGCTCCAAATTAAATTTTTCTGAGCTGCAAACTTTCATGTCAACTAGGTTATATAAAGGGAAATGTCGAACGAATTTTAAAGTTGGAAAAAAATCTCCTCTGAATCTATAAACAATCTGTATTTGTTAAGCAGTTGACAGCAGACACCGTTACGATCAGAGGATATAATTGTAAAGAAGCATGACAAAGTTATATGGAAAGTTCTGCAAATAAATCTAGCTGCCAATGGATTTCAAAGATACAATTTCCTGAAATTACGTTAAATACCTAAGCTATGATTTTTTAAATCTCAAAGAAAATTTCTACATAAAAAGCCACTTGTATCTTTCGTGACATGTCTATTTAAATATTAATATGACTGGGTTTACTCCACAGAGGCAGAAGAAAACAAAAGAGCAAGTATTTAGATAATATGAGTTTTAAAAAAAGCCCCTCACTTTCATCTCAAGTAAGCCTCTCTTTCAGGTGAAAGCAACGATGGTTTTAGCCAGAACCGCCTGGAGAATTGCAGAGGGAATAACCCCGTCTCACAGAAGCTAAGCATATCTGGTTCATGTACTGTTATTGCAAGGAAATTTGAGAAATATAGAAACTGAAACCAACTGTTGAAGGTGAACAAGAACTAGATGAAAAGAAATGTGGATATTTTATGTCAAAATTAAGTGAGATGGAAGAGTGCACAGAAGACTTTACAGACAGCATATGTATTCGATGGTCCAATTCTGAAAATGCTTGGCCAGAATATACATCTGAACGTGTGGCCAAAATAGTCACGTAAGTGGAGAATTCTTTTTCCTCATTTAAGGGGGAAAAGTGAGGTTAAACTGGTGAAACACAAGAGGCAAGCATGGAGTTAATGGAACTTGTTTGCCAAGCAGAGTCACTTAGATCTTCTCTGGGTTCTCCTTAACCCCTCTTTCCGCTGGTGTTGCAGACCTCAGCTCTTTGCCCGGGTGTGTGCAAATTTATGATCAACTGCAATCTTGGAAGGAGACTGAACTCAGCTCCTCTAAGTTTTCACTTCTTCATAAGAGAAGTCTCGTATAAAGAACAGCACAAAAGCTAGGAATTGGAATTGCTGGAGTCCTGGGGTTACTGACCCGAGAAAGATTGGTGATGGGCATAGGGAAAGGAACTGCTCCAGCTTTTAGGAAAAGTGACCCCTCCCTTCATCCATCCACACACACCCAGCAGAGTCAAAGGTATATCTGGGGAAAGGGATAGAGAGGCACTGGAGTGGGTCCTAACCTCTGCTTTAGGCCCCAGATGACCCAGTAGCGCAGCTCACGGCACCATGAAAAGCACAACTTAAGGGCTGTCAGGTGTTTATGATCTAAGATCATCTAAGAAGGGCAAGGCCTGCTCGCAGGTGGGCACAAGTGGCCTTCTCTGCCAAGCCCCCCGCCCCCGCCCCCGTCTCCATCACGTGTTAGGGTTTATAGGTCACAGACCTGAAGAATTTGTTAAGAGGATAATCCCTAGTCCTGTCTCCTTCCAGGGTTCCTTGAAAGCATGACCTATTTGGAGAGAGCGTAATTTCTTCTTCCCTGCAGGTAAGTTCACTTGGAAACTAAGCGGCCTCCCCGTTCTCCGCCCTCACCTCCCCTTCCTTACACACAAAGTTTATTCTCTTATTTTGTCTGGATGGTGGAAGGTCATTTTTACTCAATCTGAGGAAGAGAACTGGGGGTCTTTCCTATCTAAAGCCCCCGCCTGCGGGTAAAGCCTCAGGAGTCTGGAGCAACAGAGGCAGAGCGTGGCAAGGCAGGGACGGGAAAGAATCTGCAGCCGGAAGGGAGAAAAAGAAGGATCCAGGGCTATCGCACTCAGACAACTAAGCCAGAGCCCAGGACAAGTTTATTTTACTTCGCTGAGCCCCAAAAGCTCCCAAGTTCTAAGATGCCGTCAGAGACGGGGGAAAAGCCCTACTGGTTCCCCAAATTCCTGAAAGCAGAATGATTTGGGCAAGTACTCCTCTCCCACCGGCGTCCCGGAGCCCGCGCACAGCGCGCCCCTGCCGACCCCAGGTTCTGTGCAGAAGTAGAACCGCAGGGGTTGCGGCGAGCGCACGCTGGGCCTTCTCCGTCTTTGACTAGCTCCTGAGCGAAGCGTGTCGTACAGCCCTGGGGACAGGGAATTTGCATGTGGCTGAGGGTCGCGAGCTGGGGAAACTACGCAAGTGAATCAAACCGCGGGCAGAGGCGCATTCCCCAGCCGACTAACGTCAGAGAACTTGGGGTGAGGGTGGATGCTCTTGGGCTAACTCCAACGCTCTCTCGAAACATCCTGCTCTTTTCCAAGGAGGCAAGGAGGAAGACAGCTAGCTAGAGCACACCTTCCCTTTTATCCTGTCTTTTCTCTGACTCATTTCCTCTTAACTTCCATCTTTCTTACTTTGATCTCGCTGTCTCCTTCCCTCCTTTTTCTTCCTCTTAGGACTTAACGAAAAGCCTCCAGACTCACACAAACCCGTGACAGGAGAGCTGAGTGGCATTTACTCTCGGAGAATGGGCTGGGAGGAGAGATACTAAGACATCGCACCCCCAATCCCTGAATTCCTACCTTTATGGGTCCCTGCCGCTAGTTTCTGGCTATAAAATTGTAATCAATTTGCCATCTACGCATAACCCCGCCTGCGGCCCAGGGATAGAAGGAGAAACCTGCCAGTGCTTTTAACTTGGCAGTTGAATTTCTGAAAGCTGTTTTGGGCGGGCCGGGGTGAGAATCCGGGCAGCTCTGGGCCAGGGAGGGGCGGCCCCCATCCGGTCTGAGCCAGATGGTCCCTGCAGAGTGAGCAGAGGGGGAACCTATGCTCAGACCCCTCCCCCGTTTCTGTGCCGGGAATCCTAGGTGCACGCACTTTGGAAAGTCAAGTCCCCTCTGGGGCGCTGCCACAGACCGGTGCTGAGATTTCGCTCAACATCAGTCTATCCACAGGCAGACCGAGCGCTCTGGGGAGGTGGCAGCAGGGAGATTGTGTGCTATCCACCGTGAGAGGAGCTATTGGTGGCGGGTAAGAAGCTAATCAGCGAGGGCACAGGGCCCTGAGCACGCGACCAGCGAGGCCGCAGTTGTTCCCTCACTGGTTCCTAACTTCTCTCCACTTCAGCGCTGGGGCTCAGATCTCCGGCCAAACGGTTCCGAGCCCCCGGTTATTTTCAGTCACAGCCTTCTCCACCCCCCAAATGTCGCACCTGGTCTCTGGGGGGAAAGGGTGGTTTGAAGAGTCCTGCGCGAGGCTCATGGCCGCCGCCGCGCGCCTGCGGGAAAGCCGGTCGGGCCGCGGCCCCGAGCGCATAGCCCTTTCCCCAGCCACGCGCGCGCGCATGCCGCTCCTCTCGCCCGGGGAACATTTCCTGCCTGCCAGGCTCCCCGCCCGCTTGACTTCTGGGTTCTAAAACCACAGAAGCATCGTCTAAGGCGCTGGCAGGTAGGAAAGGGAGACAAGGTCAAGGCCCACGGACGGCCACGATCCGCTTGCGCCCTTGCTGTCTCCGCAAGCGAGTCCTGTCCACCGCCGCGGGGCAGAAAGGTTGTCGCAGCGCCCAATTCTACCTGTAATTCAGGGACTTGAGTCTATTTCCCGACTACCCTCGGCCAGCGCCCACAATCTTCCCTCCTTTCGCCCGGGGCGGTTTAAGTCATCTGCCCCCCCGCCCCCCATTGTAGAGGGATGGTTCCAAACAGCGAGGCTTCGTGAGCACCGCATTCCCATCCTGCAGTCGGTCGGTGCCAAGGCAAAAGGAAAGGTCTCGCTCTGAACGCGCCTCGTCCCCTTCCGCCGCGCGCGGGGCCGCGCTCCAGGCCGCCTCCGGTACGCGCCTCCCCTCCCCCAGACCCACAGAGTTTTCTTCTTTAGGAAACAGACGTGCCCAGCCCACCCCGCCTCCCACGTAAAGGCCAGTCGCCTTTTTTGTGCCCAAACTCAGCTGGAAGTTGAGAGCAGGGGAGAGTCAGAGAAGCACGGAAATAGACAGTGAGGAAGGAGAAATCAAAGCGGGAGGAGGGAGAAGAAAGGAGCTGGAGGTCGCAGGGGCAGAGGCGGAGGCCAGCCCTAGGGGCGCTGGGCCGGCGGCCGAGCGGCAGCGTCTCCCCCGCGTCCGCCCGCCCGCCCGCGCGCGCGCCGAGCCCGGTTAGGCGCGGACTCACATGGTCGGACTGCAGAGCCGCTCTCTCAACTACTGCCAGTGGGTGGTTTCGGGGCTGCCCGCGAGGTGCCCAGCTGCCTGCGGCGTGAGGGCAGAAACAGAACAGTACAGATCACGGGACACGACCGAGACGGGCCGCTCGGCGCCGCGGGGACTTCTCTCACTTTGCAAAGGAAGCGGGCGCGGGGATTCGGGCTGCCGAGTGTAGCCTATAAATAGCGAACTTTTAGACCGAATCAACTAACAAATGAGAGGCGCGGGCGTAAATTTGCGCCGGATCCCCCTTTCCCGGGATGACCCTCCCTCCCTCCGCCTCCCCCCACACATCCCTCCGCCGCAACTCTCCAGGCAGGATTTGGTAGGGGGACAGATTGGGGGAGGTGGGATTTAGTTTTATTAGAATTTCCAGTAGTTCTGTTATTTTTGCAAGGAGAGGGGTTACTCCGCCTCTTTGGCTCCCCCCACCGCAACCCCAGTTGGGCACTAGAGGCACCAGCTGGGAAGGGCAAAGGCCCGGGAGAGCGAGGATCCTAGGGGTTGGCTGTAGAAGCAGGGACGGGGAAGGGCACACGGAGCCGGGTTCCCCCTGGGATTACATGAGGAAAGCGGGATACTGCCAGGATTTGAGGTTTTCTTGAGCCGCCAGGACGGGAATTTAGATAACCCCGTGTTTGGGAGGGAACTGCGACACGGTGAGGGCAGAAGGCACAAAGGAGTTCGTAGAGTGTAGGTTTCCTCTCCCGGGGGTCAACCATAACACCCCAGGGCTAGCAACACCCTCCCCCCGCAGCAACTTTACTTGAACCCTCGGTCATGACCCGCCGAGGTTACGGAGGCGTGCCCCGGGGTCACGTCCTCGCTCGCCCGGGGGCCGCAAACTCAGAGGCAGCGCGCCCTGCCCGGTGGCGCCCCGGGGCCGGCCGCCTTTTCGCCGAGCCGGCGCACACCTGCCGACCGGAAGAGATCCTTGGTGACTGTGAGTCCTGACGGCCACTCGCCGCCCACCCTCCCGCTTTCCTTGAGCCAGGGCCAGACTGCGAACGCTGATTGGGTTAGTAAGGTTTTCATTTTTATGCCAGGTGCTTTCTCAAAAATAAACCCACCCCCCGAGAACGACAGACGCTAGCTCTCCACTCCAAACTCCCCAATTCAAGAGTTTGCTTCGCTAAATGTATCCTGGGTGTCTCACATCAACCAGAGTCAATGGTATGGTCTAATAGGGTTGGCTGTGGGGGGACTGAGAAATTGAGGACGCTGCAGGTGAAAGGAGGTTGCACGGATTCTCTTTGGAGGCTCCATAGTCGAGGCAAGGCCTGCAGAGCAGGGAGCCAAGCCCACCCAAGGGGCCTAAAGACGGCCTCAAGCTGGGGGAGAGGGGAGCCGGAGAACGGTGGCGCTCTTTCTTTTCACTGCCTGCCCCGCCCAGCGCCCCCGGGCACCCCCTATAAACAGAAATGGCTTAGGTCTCACCTCTACCCCTACCCCTGGAAGAAAATCGAAGAGGGTCCTCCACGCAGTTGGGGGCAGGGCGTTGCCACCCGCTTCCCGCTTCTTCTAATACTACTTCCCGCCGGTTACCTCCCCCGTAAACGGAAAAGTTATTTTGCTTTATCCCAGACTCCAGCCGAGTTTGGCAGGACAGGAGAAAGACGGGTGCTAAGGGGGTTTCAGCGGCCGGTCTCCCTGCGGGGTGCGTCCACCGCCCTCGACTCCACGCAGGCGGGTGCGCGCGGCATTTTCAGCCATCCGAAGCCCGCGCTCCCTGGGCGCCGGGCAGACAGCTGCGCTTCCCTCGCTTCCCCAAGGGCCCCGAGCCCGCGGGGGGTGACCTCTCCGCCCCGGCCCAAAGCCAGCTTAAGGGTGCTCCCAGACGGAACTGGACGGAGCCCGGGCGTCCCGGGCCTCTCGCGTCTGGCTTAAGCTCCCCTGGCTACGTACCTGTCCTGGCCTTCCCGCTCCGATTGCTGACCCGGCTGGGGAGCCCGGCCCCGGAGCCTGCGCCTCCAGCGAGCCCGCCCCCGCCCTCTCCCGCGCGCCCTCGCGCTCCGGGACTCTCGGCCAGATGTGGGGCGGTCTCTCGCGGGCCATTGGCTTGGGCCACTGTTTCGAGCTGTCTTCGAGGATTTCCCCAGGCTTTGGGGCCCCTGTGTGGACTGGGAAGAGAGGGGCCAGGCCGGCGCCTCTCCTTTCCCCTCACCCACTCCCTCTCCACAATCCCTCAAGTTCCCCTTCATCCAGCCCCTGGAGCCCAGGGCTTTGAAACTGCGGTAACTCCGCAAAGAAAGCGGATGAGAACCTCCTTGCGGGCCGAGTATGGGAGTCAGATGGGGGCTTGCGGCGTTTCTGGAAGGTTCTGGGTGTTGGTACTGGGGGAACAGGCCCTATGGGGACAGAAATGACACACGTGCAGACAGCGTCCCCGTGGCTGTCTTCACCGCGAAGTTCACGTCTATTGTTTCCTGCCTCGGGGAAGGCTGCCCAGTGTGACAGATCTGTTTAGATCCCATCACTGGAAGAAAAATCCTGGTGATAACGATTATCTCCCGCTCGCGCTATCTGGCCATCGCCCCAATTCATCTCCCTCTCGCTCCAGCCCCTCGGGGAGACGAGGAGGGTAAGAGGCTGGCGGGAGGACGGGCCAATCCGCTGCCCTCGGACGGAGCGGAGAGGCACGAGGTCACCTCATCCGTCCCATTCCGCTCCGGGCTGGGGAGAGAGGACACGGCAGGTTTCTTTCTCTGCCAAGCCTCAAGCTTCTTTCAAATGATTTTAGTCTGGTGCTCCGGTCTATCCATATACATTTCCAATCTCATGGCTCATAAACTATTAGCAAAATGGTTTCATTATTCACCTTCTGTATCCTACAAAAGGGAGAAAAGAAGGGAGCGGCACGAAGGCAGACTGGGGGTGGGGCAGTCATGGGACACTAGTTAACAGTGATACTGCCCGTGTTTAAATCACGGCTCAGTCTGCCTTCTTCAAGCTGACACTCAACAAATCTGATCCGTTTCCGAGGATCTATAGCCGACCCCTTGTCTTCCCCCCCTCCCCTCCCCTTTCTCTCTCTCCTTCTCTCCATCCATCACTATCCATCTCTCCTTAACATCCAGGTTTCTAGAAGGACCAGATGGATAGCCAAGATACTGCAAATCCATTATTTGCTTCATTAGGTGTCATCAATAAGGCACGCCCTTTAGATACAACACATACAATTAATTGATTAGAATGGTTACTCCCGTCCCCTTGTGTGGTGTTGGTGATAGAATCACATGTCATCTCTGAAACCAAACCATCCTAAGACACAAGTCTAGGATGATAACCAAGAAGTTTACTTGTGGCCTCAAGGTGGCCAATGGGGCACTAAGTCCTCACCTGACTTCTGCAAGCCCCGGGAAGTGAGGAAGTAGCAGAGTGGGGTGTGTGTGTACACGCGCGCATGCCCGTGTGTCTGTGAGGAGAATAGGGGGCTAACAGATCAGGGTCTTTGTTTAGCTCTGAGAGGTGAGAAAAAAACATTAAATGAATCAACCCGAATTAAAAGACAAATAGAAGCAAACTGACTCGTGGAGGCCTGAGAACCGAGTGCAAGGGGCTAAAAACTAAGGGCAGGCGCGAGCTGGCAGAAGCAGCCTCGGGCGATTGAAATCTGGACCGTCTTCTCCGCTGGTGTCAATGATGATATTAAGTGTCTCCGCCAACACTTTTACTTTTCATATCAATATATTTTATCTAGAATGACTCTAACAACACACACACACACACACACACACACACTCCCAGCACTTTGAAAATATAAAGGACGCCAGGCAAGTGAGCGTGCGGTAATTATCCCTGGATGTAAAAACCAATCTTGCTGCAAGAGACCTCTCTGCGATCGGCGGCGGAGGCGGCGCGGGGACCTGCGCGGAGACCGGGGGACTCCCGCCGCTCGCTAGGTCACCGCGCCACGCGGCTGCCGCTCGCCCGCTGTTTAATATACATGGGGTGGGAACGCAGGGAAACGGATCTCGTGCCTGCACGTCCTGCAGGGGGAAAAAAAAAATCAATTTGCTATTTATTTTTGAAATATATAGATTTAGGGAAATTTTTTTCTAGCTCGACCCCCTTCAAGAAACGGCGGCCCACATTGAATTACGTCTTTTAATGACTTTTCCCTTATTTGCCATTGCGATTTCACGTTCAGGGCGGGGGCAGGGTGGAGTTTCTTTGGGAGGTCTTCAATTCTGGTATCTTCAAAAAGATTTGCCTTGTGTGTTAATTGCATGCTGTTAAGCGCCTCTGGGACTGCGTGCTGACCAACTCGCACCAACTTTTAATTAACACATTGACCCGGCGATGAAGCGGCTGCCCGGTCTCCCCCTCGAAATATGTATATGAGCCGCGCGGATACCGCTCGGCCCGCGCCGCCAGATGCGTGCGAGGAATTGCCTGCGTTCCAGGAGCGGGAGGGGGTGCAAATCGCAACAGTTCGCTCTCTTTCTGTGAATGTTTCTCTCGCCTATAGGTGTATGAGCAATACACAAAGACAAAGAGTAAATGACCGGCTCCTGGAGCGGGCTCCTTACATCCTTTAACGCGACTTGACCCTTGGCGTGGGAGTTGCGGGAACGGGAGGGAAGATCCCCAAGGCCATTGCTACCCAGCCTGCCTTGGGCCTAAACTGAAGGCTCGAGCCGGGGCTTTTCGAATGGACCGACCTCTCTGTTAGTGAAAGCGGTGGCCGAGAATCCCGGTGAAGAGAACGAGGAACCGCTGCCTTTCCTGGCTCCGGCCTTCCTCCGCTCAACCTCCTCGCCCTCGCCCCGGGCTCCCCGAGGCGAAACCACAAACTCCCGGGCCCCAGGTCTGAGAAAGAGGAAGGGGTTTCCCCGCTTCTTGGCGCGCAGAAGGCGAGCGTACAGGAAACGAGGGGCTACTTTTAGGAGGCTACGACCTTTCACGGGAGACTAGGCAATTCAGGGGGCGATCTTGCAGCCAGGCCAGTCACATCCCGGCCGCGGGGAGCAAGAAACCCAGAGCGCAAGCAGGCAGACGAGGCCACCTGCAGATATGCAATTTCACCCTAAGTAATTTCATTCAGAATTGAGGGCGTTTCACCGGAGTGGTGCCTTCAAAGTGAATGCCTAGCCTGCCCCCACCCCCCGCCCCGTAGAGGACCAATGCGGGTTAATCCCCAGATACGTACTCATTTTCTCTTTCCGCATGTAATCTCAACTGCCTCGCTCTTCTAAGTGCTTAGCTTCGGCATACAACCCTATAAAAAATTGTCAAAGTGGTATTCCTTCTCCCAGCCATAAAAAAAGTTGGAGTGAATCACTCCCAAGTGACCTTTTAAGATCCCCTCCAGGTAACAGTTGAAGTTTCTTGTTTGACATTTTTCATTCCTGAATACAGAACTTTTCCATAAATACGCAGTCGCAGCATGAGGAGGAGTATATGTCCCAATAACTTCACAGCTGTATGTTCTAACTATGTCGATGCTTTGGAAAATTTAATGGGACGAGATTGCCTCCCAAATTCCTTCCACCTCTTTTCTTTTTTTTCTGTCCTTCCCTTGAATCTACTTCCCCTATCAACTTATCAGAGAATCTGCAAAATTTAAAACTAGAAGGATAGAAAAGATAAAGACAAGAGAACAACGTTCTATTACTCAGTATTCCTCTGAGTTCCTCTAGATCTTTTTAAAATTCAGATAGAGGTATAGTCAGCACCTATCTTTAGTCAGGGAAAAAAAACCCAATCAGTTGGTAAATTACAATATCCCTTTGCAAAGATAAGGCCTTTGGAAGGTAGCACAAGCATTACCCAAATGGCTTTATTTTGAGTTGAGTGGACCACAGCTCCTTATTTCAGCTCACAAATTGATCTGCAAAATTGCAGCACACACCTGATATCCAGGGGAAAACAAGAGTTGGTAACTCCAGCTGTTTCTTTTGATTTACTCTGCCTGGTAAGATGTATGCTGGGGTGTTTTGATAAGGAAAAAAAAAAGGAGTCAGCAGTTTGATTTGGAAGCTTTTATTGCTGAATATGGTTGCAGGTTTAAACTAAGGAATGTGTTTCTGCTGGGGACATTTGCATGACACATGCATATGCATTAGCAGCTGCAGGGTGTGATATCATCAGTTCCTGTGAGCATTTATCTTTTCTTCCCCCTTCTGTCTTTCTCAAAGGAAGTAGGTAAGTGGCTTATAGGAGAACCACATAGCCTTTAAAGATACATGAATCTTCCTCTGTCCTTCAGGCCCTTGGCACCTAACTGGCCTACAGCAACCTGTTTCTTTTGAGAATTTTGGAATAGTTGAAGTAGTCAGCCTCCCTGGTCACACCTTTTAAATTATAATAATGATTTTCAATGTATAAAATATAATCGAAGAATTATTCAGAGAAAGGAGCCTTGGAGATTCAACTCTGTATTTAGGAAGAAGGTCTTGTCACCCACATTCTTCTGATCATTTGCTTAGAGACTTAAAAAGAGAAACTTTTCAGTAGATAAATTGCCTTCACTTCTTGATACATGATAGATGTAATACTGTTGAATCAAGAGAGCTAAGACCTTACCATACTGACATGTAGTGATGGTGTCAGAGACCACAAGAGAAGTTCTGGAAGATGTTTGCTTTTCCAAATGTTTTATGAGCTGTGCAAAGGCCGCTTTCTAATATCCACGGTGAGTTTTCTGCAACTAATCTTCCTTAAACTCTATTTCATGTGTGATTCTCCCTGAATCCTAGTGGTGTGTAAACAGCAAGAACCACAGTCAAATTGAAATCGGAAGGAAACTGCGTCTGATTCTGTCCAGTTACTCGGCCTATTTTTTGTTTTTAGAAAGAAAACTGTACATTTATATTGTGCTCATCAAGTCGGGCGACTAGGAAGCATATGGACTCCAAACCAAGAGATTAACATAAGCACATTTTTAAAAGTCACCTCTCATTTCTGCTCACATTCACTATTTGATGGAATTGCTGGAGAATAATCATGCTCAGATCTTCACAGTACAGGTGTGTTGCAGGTGTATTACAAAGAGAAACAAACGTCTTACACACACATGTACAAACAAGCAAACAAAAAGGTGATCATTCTTATCGGGAATTGTGATGACCAATGAAAATATCCTACTAGAGATATTATGGCTTTTCCTCCATTTTTCTGTAGCTTTTTTGGTCTCCAGAAAAGATATTTAAAGAAAAAAAATGAAATGACAATAATTAGTAAAGGACTGTCATTCAGCTTTCTCCTAAAATATTTGGAACTAATATACACTATTGTACAAATGTGCGTGCACAATGACACATCAATATGCATGTGTCTAAGTTATAATCTACTTTTATGTCTTGTTTCCAGATGTTTGCAAATACCACCAGTGCATTTATTTGACCTAACCAAAAGGGAGCTAAGATCTCTGCCATTCAATTGAATCCTAGATGTTTTAGGCATCACAGAACAAATTTCTCCTATCCTCCATTGCACTAAAGTTGAGTTTTAAAACAATTATTTAATTTTAAAGTAGTAATTCAATATAATATGGATAAAAGTAAAAACAGTTGCTTGATATAATATAATGAAAAAATTAACCAGCTGCATATTTTATTCAATTAATTATTTCGGGGATAATTAGAACAGCCAATTGTTAGGGCTGGTTATCTTGGTTGTTTAGTTTAGAACATGGCCCAGAATTGATCCTGTGATTAATTGTGTCCGTGCTGAAGAGCTGCATATTACATCCCCCAAGCCTGACTGGCCTTGGACGATTATGTGCCAGAAGTGACAGGAAGAACAAAGGAGAATGTGGATAAATTTGCACAAACCAAAGAAAAATGATTTACTTTTAAAAGCGCACATCTCACTTGTAGCATTAAGTACAGAAGAGGTGATGTATATGTCTGCAATTCAAATGAAATCTCTCTGGCAAGATTTATCAGAGAGCAGAGAAAAAGAACAAAACTACCTCATTGAGGCTACAAGGAGAGCTTAGAGTTGATGAAGAAAACTACTGTATCTGCCTGGGTATTGGTATATCATTTAAAACGTTTTCAAATCAGATGCTACCACTTAATGTGTATTCTCTTTATCTTTAAGGTAAAGAATTTGTTTGCTTTCAGATTGGATTTTGATATTAAACATTTCTGGATGTATGAATAGTGTCAGTAGATTTTTGGATATGAGGGATCTGAAGGAATTACTTATTTGCTTATCCATTCGTCTCTCAGTTTATTTACAGAATAATTCCATTGTTTTCCTCAAAGACTTCTTTGGCACAGGTCACAATATCATAGGCTCTTTGAAATACAGTGGCAAACGAAGATAAATCATACCATTACAATTGGTCACCCTTGATTCAGCAGATCCAAGTCAAAAAAGCAGGAGGAAGTTTTGTTAAGTCCGTACTTAAATCTATGGCCGTTTATTCAGACTCATTTCCAAGAAGTATAAGCTAGGTAACATGGATATTCAAAAGCCAATGATTGTGATCCAGCACGAATGGAGCTCAGAAGTCATCGCTCCATCCTAACAAGTAAAAGGCTGAACAGACTGAAAAATCAGTTCTTCTTAGATTCATCAGAGAAGTGTGGTCACAGGGCAAAATGCTGTCCCCAAAATTGGAGACATAGACAGATAAATGCAGACGATCACAGCTTATGGGAGTTAGAAACCCAAGAGCTGAAACCTCCTTGGGAGCCAGTGCTGGGGAAAACTGAACTGGAATTGACAAATTGCTGGTGACTCTGTGTGAACAAATCTGAGAGTTAAAAACTCCAGCAAGAGCCAGCCATAGACAGGACCTCATACCTCTATGAGTTTTATTTCCAGGAGCTCTACCAGTTCCTTGCTGTGAATGTCAGAGACAAATACTCTCATACTTCCTGGAGGAGGAAGGGAAAAAGAACCATTTTAAACATGCCGTAGTATTCTGTTTTTCTTAACAAGGCCTGCCTGCAGGAGAAACTCGTTTGCTAGAGCCAAATCTACTGGGATTTATCAGAAACTAACTACCTGAGGAAAGGGAAATACCCAGCTACAGCCCCTTCTAGCCATCTGGTCCCACCTATGGGGAGTAAAAAACTGAGATGCATTAGTGAAATCCACAGCCCAGGGGCACAGGCTCATCAAAAGACTGAGACGTAATCATAGGACTATAGGACAGTTCTCCCCCTCCACACCTTACCCCTACATCACTAAAAGCCTATTAGCTTGCAGTTTCTTTTACCCAGTGCGTCATGTTCACCTTTCAACAAAAATTACAAAGCATACTAAAAAGCAAAAAAACACAGTATGAAGAGACTGAACAAGCATTGGAATCAATCAGATATGGCAGGAATGTTGGAATTATCAGACCAGGAATTTTTTTAAATATATGATTAGTACGCTAAAGGATTTAATAGAAAGAGTAGAGAACATGCAAGTGCAGATGGCTAGTGTAATCCGAGAGATGGAAATTCTCAGAAAGAATCAAAAAGAAATACTGGAGTATAAGTCTAACAAAATATATACAGGATCTATATGAGGAAAACTACAAAACTCTGATAAATAGAAATAAAAGAAAAACAAAATAAATGGAGAGATATTCCATGTTCATGGATAGAAAGACTCAGTACTGTGTCTTTCTGATAATCTGATAATGTTGGATTTTCCCAACTCGATCCTGTAGATTTGATGCAGTCCCAATCAAAATCTCAGTAAGTTATCTTGTGGATATCAACAAACTATTTCTAAAGTTTATATGAAAAAGGCTAAGACCCAAAATAGCCAACTCAATATTAAAGGAGAAGAATAAAGTTGATGGGTTGACACCGCCTGACTTTATGACTTATTATAGGTACAATAATCAAGCCAGTGTGGTATTGGTGAAAGAATATACAAATAGATCAGTGGAACAAAATAGAGAGCTCAGAAATAAACCCACATAAATATAGTCAACTGAGCTTTGACAAAAGAATAAAAGCAATACAATGAAGCAAAGATAGTCTTTCCAACCAATGGTACTAGAACAACTGGACATCCACATACAAAAGATGAATCTAAGAACAGACCTTACACTCTTCACAAAGGAGCTCAAACTGGATCATAGATAACGTAGAAAGACCTAAGGTGATGGTGATAACTTTTTACATATGACACTGGAGGCATGATTCATGAAAGAAGCAAGTGATAAGCTGGACCTTATTAAAATTTAATACCTCCACTCTGTGAAAGATAATATCAAGAGAATGAGAAGACAAACCTCACATCTAATAAAGGACTGTTACCAAAATATACAAACAACACTTAAATCTTAATATTAAGAAAGCCAATGACCCAATGAAACCCAATTGAAAAATGGGTAAAAGACGTGACAGACACCTCACCAGAGAAGAAATACAGAGGACAAGTAAGTTCATGAAAAATGTTCAATGTTGTATATCATTAGGGAATCACAAATTACAATGAGATAACACTACACATTTACTAGAATGGCCGAAAACCCAAAACACTGACAACAACCCATGCTGGTGAGAATGTGGAGCAATAAGAACACTCATCCCTTGCTGGTGGACACAAAACGGTACAGCCGCTTTGGAATATAGTCTGGTAATTTCTTACAGAACCAAGCATATTCTTACATACAATCCAACAAATACACTCCTTGGTACTTACTTGAATGAACTGAGAACTCATATGTACACAAATACCTGCACATGGATGTTTATAGGAGCTTGATTCGTAATTCTTAAAATTTGGAAGCGACCAAGAGGTCATTTAGTAGGTTAATCGAGAAATAAGCTGTGGCCCATTCAGAGAATGGAATACTATTCAAGGCTGAAAAGAAATGAGCTATCAAGCTATAAAAAGTTGTGGAGGACTCTTAAATGCATATTATTAAGTGAAAGAAGCCAATCTGAAAAGGCTACATACTGTATGATTCCAACTATATGACATTCTAGAAAAGGCAAAACCATGGAGACAGTAGAAGTATCAGTGGTTGCCAGGAATTAGGGTGTTGGGGAAGGATGAATAGATAGAGCACTGAGGACTTTTAGGGCAGGGAAAATATTCTGTATGATAACAATTGTGGATATATGTCATTATACATTTGTCAAAACCCATAGAATCTGCAACTCCAAGAGTGAACCCCAATGTAAACTAGAGACTTTTGGTGATAAAGATGTGTAGGTTCATTAGTTGTAACAAAGGTACCCCTCTGGGGCAGGGGGAGTGTTGATAGTGGGGGATGCTCTGCATGTGGGGGGCAGGGGGTATATAAACTCCATACTTTCTGCTTTTAGGTTTCACTGTGAACCTAAAACTGCCTTATAAAAAATAAACTTTATTAATTAATAAAAAATCAATTACTTTCTATAATGTCAATGGTATTAGTAGCATATCCCAGATCTTAAGCGCTAGGTCTTGCTGCTTTGCAAAATCTTTCCAAAAACATTTTTATTTCTATCCATTAACAATGAGGGAATGTGCATATGGCACTAAATGTTAAAATAGCCTTGTGAATAGCATGAATAAGTACAAGAAAATCAACCCTAAGAAATGCTTCCAAAACAGACAACAAACATAGTTTGGAGTATTTTAGTATTACGTTAAGTGGAACAATGATATGGGATACAACCGGGAAACATAAATGGTCTTAATGGGGAAGAAGGATAATATGTTCAATTTTTCTCCATCATCATGGTCTCCACCAGTGCACCATCCCTGTCATTTACTGAGTACTCTCTCTGTGCCAGACACTGTGCTAGGGCTTTATACACACCCTTCCAGACAGTTAGCACTCAAGTTTTTTTTTTTTTTTTTTTTTCTCTGCAGTACGCGGGCCTCTCACTGTTGTGGCCTCTCCCGTTGCAGAGCACAGGCTCCGGACGCGCAGGCTCAGCGGCCATGGCTCACGGGCCCAGCCGCTCCGCGGCATGTGGGATCTATCCCGGACCAGGACACGAACCCGTGTCCCCTCCATCGGCAGGCGGACTCTCAACCACTGCGCCACCAGGGAAACCCAGCACTCAACTTTTGAGGTAGGCTCTGTCAGCTCTGTTTTACTGGTAGGGAAACTGAGGTACAGAGAACTGCTTGATTCCTGGACACCTGCTAGTCTGCATAAGGAATCTGTGGGTACCATTTAGTTTGATATTTTAGAACAGATTTTTGTGTATGCGCATGCAAAGGAAAATAATACTTCTCATTTTCTAAAAATGCATCTGAAACACACTAGGTTAGGGAGAATCTTTATATATGACAGCCGTCTGGACTATTTATCTGGTCTGCCCACTCTATTTACCACAAAAATAAGTGTCACTCTCAGGTCAAGCCATCTAAGCCAGGTATCTATCTGCAAACATAACTAGAAGAGTCTTTAGCTAAGGACTACTGGCAGGGCTTGGGAGTAGGAGTGAAATTCTCCTAAAAAATTTGGAAATAAAGCAAATAAAGTCAGCTGCTGAGAGACTAAAATGTAACAATGTGATTAAGCCCTGTATCAATGGGAGATGCCTATAAATATGTCAATGTAGGGGACACCCAAGACTCCAAATAAGGTGACACAAGTATAATCTCAGAGATACAAGTCTGGAATGTGATTTTTAACTTAGTATGTACAAGCATTATCAATTATGTAATTTTTTTTCTGAAGAAACACCTCCTGAACAAAGGGGGGACAGTCAGGTAAGCAAGGGCTAATGGTTCAGAAATTGGACATCTATATCCAAGACCTGGATCCTAGCACAGTCATAGCATCATTCATTGTAAAGTCATGTTTCTATAGCCACCCTTTATCAAGTGCTTACTGTATGACAGGCAGTTTACATATATTTCCCAAATGATCTTTTTTAAAAACTCTTTAAAGCAAGTTATTATCTCTGCTTTGCAATTGGGAAAAAAAGGCTTGTGTAGATAATACAGCTAAGTATCTGGCAGATCAGGATTCAAACTCTAAGGCCACACTCTTAAGTACTATCCTGGTTTTATACATCTGTCTTTTGTTAGCTGTGGTAACATGAGTCTAACCCTCAGAAGTAAACACAATCTTGACAGTGTCAAAATCAACTTTCTGAATTTAAGGACCATATTCTGGACCTGGTGAGTTCTCTAAAGACTATAAACGCTACTCTGGGAGGTTTCTTGGTAGGCAGCTGGCTGACCTTGTCTAGTGATGCCTTTATCTCTCTGTATACTTTTATTCAAACCAAGCAGGAACTTCATAATGGCTATGAAAGGATTTTTTGAAAATGACTGGATTTAGGATTTATGTCGTAGATGGGCATGATTTAGTATCAGCAAAAAGATAACACAAGCAATCACAAATGACCAAGTGGGGGGATTAAATTCCACACTTTTTTTTTCTAGCTATTAAACAAACTTTGAAACTCTTATCCATGGTTGGCTTTAGGAAATGCCATTATATTCTTTTTCCTTCATCCGTTTTTCCTGTGTGTCCAGTTGTCATGTCAGGATGGATTGAAACTATTTCCTTGTACAAGGGCTTTTAATAATAATTGCAAAGAATGCCCAAGCTCTCAAATCTTAGCTCTAATTCTCCAAAATGCACCCTTCATGTAAGATCTTTACCAAACTTATCAAGTATTGCCAAACTAGTGCTACTTTCTACACCTGTTCAAAGCCAGCAGTTAAGAGAATTGCTTTCCTTAAATGGGCTCTGCAAGGTGACTGCTACCTATTTATTACTAGGAAGTGGCTTTGGTTTGTGAAGCATTGCGTCGTCTCTCTGTCTCTCCTACCTGTGTGCTATGTTTTGTGGGGAAACAGTTTATAATCTGCTGGGAAGGATGGTTCTCAGATTGAGCTTAAAAAAAATAAAAGGCTTTCTCCTCCCTCCTTCCATCTTGAGGAAATAGAGATGCCTCCTTATATCTGATATGCAGTAACCATCCTTTTCAGCTGCAGCCACCTAACTATTTCACTGGCATATAAGTTACACGTACGTGCATATACCTCTATTTATAAAAGCATAATCATATTCCCTATGAAACTTTGGGCAGCTTGATTGGTTGATGGAGCCAAAGGTTCAGCTGTGCTGTCCGTACGGTTAGTCTTTCTCACTGGGTTACCTGGTGACAGAGTAAACCCCCAGTCTCCACAATCTCTGGAAAATGTGTCTATCAGAGGAAAAAGCAGGGGAGATTACCAGTGATCACTACCCTTGCTAAAACAACTCAGGCTTCGTGCTTACTGCTGACTGACCTTCATATGACGATGGTAAAACACTGATACACTTAGTCTCACACACTTTTAGTCTGTAGGTTTACATACTCTCCAGTCAGCGTGGTCCCCTGCGGGCAGGAATTTTTTCCGTATCCTCAGAGCCGATCGTGGGGACAGAGTCAGGGTGGTTGTGTAATAAATGTTTCTTCAATGAATTAAAGTTACAAAAGTAAACCCAGATGTAAAATAAAAGATAGCAAGTCGCATCAGTAGACTTTCAATTTAAAAAGAAGAAAAGGATGTGTTGTGACTCTTAAACAGACTATTGACTTTTGCTGGGGTGCACGGCTCACATCGCGATTAGGAGTCCGAACCATAATTGTTCTTGTCATCCACACACTCGGCTCCAGTCGATATCTTTTTATCATATACATTTTTAATCATGTATTAATAAATAAGAAGTCTGTATCTTATTGATGATTGGATTATATTATTGACTAACTCCACAATTCCACACATGGCTTCTGAAAATATAAACAAGGTCAAAATGTAAAGATCACGTAAAGAGCATCAAAGACACACGTTAGGCTTTTCTCCAACTCTTCGTACGACTCTTGTGGAGAATGATTCTAAGGAGAGCAGAGGAATTTTGAAATTATTTATCAAGTGAATAAATGATTCTGTCTAGAGCAGAGAGAATAATAGAAATAAAAATTAAATTACTTTATTGTACTGGAATACTGCAAGTGTTTTTGCTTTTCATACATTTTGGTTGTGAGTGATTTCTTGCAATAAAATTTGACCAAGGCTGCTTCAAGAATTCTCACTGAAGTTATAAGGAAAATGCACTCCTGGCTGTCGGCACACAGAAAATGTTACACTTGGAAAAATGGGTTTTACTTCATCACCTGCCAAAAGGATTAGGATTTTCTCCTCCCAAGTCTAAGCTGTTCGTATTATGATTCTTCCCCTCCTTCTTCCCATATACCTCCCTACTCTGCAATGCCATCTCCTCCATCCATGGTGTTTGTTCCTGGTGTGGGTCACCCAGACACTTCAGCTGTTGGCTAGACACCACTGGGAGAATCAACCTTGTGAAAATTAGACAAGATATGGGTGAAAATAGTATGATTCAGCTCAGTTCAAATTCTCATGTACAGCGTACATTTTAACCATTCTTCTTTCTTCTTCACTCTTCATTAAGATCTCTGGTGTAAAGTTAATGACAGTTCTTATACCATCTTAAGTCACTGAGAAGCCGGAGGAAACATGTCTTTCTGAGCCCCACCTCAAATACCTTCTTTACACACTTGGCCTGTGAACTCTGACTTCTCTCTTCTCATAAACCATAGTGCAATTCCTTCCACTTGATCAGGGCACTTTGAAGACCTCTGACATTTTATCATTCTTTTTCTAAAAGTTCCGTTTAATTCACTGACACTCCTCAGACTTTTGACTTTAACTTTCCTTCTGTGGTCTGGTTAATTGCTCCAGTGTCAGTTTCTTGGTTTTGAGAATGTGCTATGTAATATAAGTTGTTACCATTGGGCAGAAGCTAGGTGATGGGTATGTGAGACCTCTTTCTATTGTTTTGCAACTTCTTTTGAGTCTATAATTGTTTCTAAATTACAAAATTAAATCAGATTTTAAAAAATCAGGCCAAAATATCAACAGCTACTATTTACATTTAATATAAGTATTTCTACACTCTCTGAACATAACCCCCTAACTCACAATTACATTTGTGGTAGGGAGGGATGTTGGGGAAGTGAGATTACCTTCTTTATTACAGGAGTTATCTTTGATTTTGGAGTTTTAACTGCTTTTGGAGAGAAGCTTTTGGGGACAGGGTGATAGAACATGAGGGGATGGGAGGAGAGACAGACTTTAAAAAAAAGAATAAGAAAATGATTGCTTGTGAGCTAGACTGGAAGGAGATAATCAAAAGCACAAATACTTTGAATGTTCACAAAAAATAAAGTCCTGTCTTTTCATTGTGCAATGTGTTCAAATAGAATTAATACTCCTTTGGAGCTCTTCATTTGCATCGGCTAAATATGATAATAATACCTTATGTATATAGTCATTTACTCTTTTCAAAATTCACATTTATTGTCTCTTTGATCTTCATAAAAATTCTGTGACACAGGCAAAGGAGCAATTATTATTCCCATTTAAATATGTGTAGCTAAGCCTGGAACCCATATTTTCCAGTTCCTAGTCAGGCGATCTTCCTAATCCACTATATATTATTAGAATATCTGGTTTGGACTTTATTTTTCTCTGGTTGTGGAGCAAGAACCATGAACGTTGTTCACATTGCTTTAATCTTTGTTTGGGAAAAAAAAAATGAAGTCCCCCTGCCCCCCATCCACTCTCTGCAAGGAATTGATCCCAGGGCCCACCATGGGTATCAGAATCCACGGATGCTCAAGTCCCATAGTCAGGCCTCGAATCCAAGGCTTTGGATCCACCGATTTAACAAAGGATTGTGCAGTAATCCATGTATTAATTGAAAAAAAATTCGCATAGAAGTGGACCTGTGCAGTTCAAACTCGTGTTGTTCAAGGGTCAACTATACTTTAAATAATAACACTGTTCTGAAAAATGACAGGCCGTGTGTGTTACTTAATGAATTTTTTTCCTTCATGTATCACTGTGACTTTCTGTAAGTGAAGCTCTTTGGGTCTATCTCTCCAGTTCTCTGCCTTTCTGGTAACATGACTGTCTTCTCCTCTACCTTGGGTATTCTTTACCTTGGTTTAACCGAGAAATTGAGAGTTTCTATATTTTATTTTACTTATTCAATAGAATTTTGTAGTCACACTTCTTGATGTAGAGAGAGAATCTTGAGAATATTTTTCAATTTCTCTTTTCTGTAAACCAAATCACTGATTTTTCCTAAGAGGCCCTTTTTAGTCTTGTTAGTTTGTGGTTTGTTTTTTTTTTTTTGTTGTTAGTTTGTTTTTTGGTCCTGGATTCTATGGCCTTTCAACAATTTCCCTAATCAATCAAGTTTCCTTTTTCCCAAAAAGTTTATTTTGGGTTTTAAAATTGACATTCAAGGGTGCTTCCCTGGTGGCACAGTGGTTAAGAATCCGCCTGCCAATGCAGGGAACACGGGTTCAAGCCCTGGTCCAGGAAGATCCCAAATGCCGCAGAGCAACAAAGCCTGGGCGCCACAACTACTGAGCCTACATTCTAGAGCCCACGTGCCACAACTACTGAAGCCCGCACGCCTAGAGCCCATGCTCCGCAACAAGAGAAGCCACCACAATGAGAAACCCATGCACCACAATGAAGAGTAGCCCGCGCTCGCTGCGACTAGAGAAAGCCCACACGCAGCAACAAAGACCCAACGCAGCCGAAAATAAATAAATTTAAAATTGACATTCAATATAACCAAATTACAAATTCAAAATTTCAGTTTTTTCTTGAGTTTGTAAGATCAGCTTACACATGTTATGTTATTTTTAAATCCGCAGCTTTTGATTAGTTATTTTTTCAAAAATACTTGTTCCCTTTTACACACTTAACTGAATACCCTCAAGCACTTATATAGATTATTAATGTACTTATTCTAGTGTTATTTTAAAATAATTCACTTATTTGTATCTCAATTAACAAAACTTTTCCAAGGAATTAAATAGCTTTTACACATCCAAGAGACGTGTATATGTCTGGTGAACAAAAAATTTTCTTAGATATTCCAAAAAAAATACATTAGTAAGCTACCACTTTATATTCACAAGTCTAAATTGATTACTCAATTTCACATTTTAAATAAGAGTTAGAAAGCTATCCCTCCATTAGAAGGGATTATCTCATAAAAACACATTAAATAGCAAACATGTACATACCTCTTTTAACATGAAATTCCAGTGCTATGGCTTTTTAAATTTTTTTCTACTAAACATACAGTAAAAATGACCCTCTTCTGGTACTTCTATGAATTTTAACACATATATAGATTTGTGTAACCACCAATACAATCAGGATATAGGGCAGCAAAAGTTCCCTTTAATTCCCTGAACGTTCTCTTGAATTCTGCCATTCCTCAAATGTGTCCTCAGGTTCCTTTCTGTTATCTGGTTAAATATGCCAATGTCAATTTCCTTGGTTTTGTTTGTTTGTTTGTTTGTTTTGCGGTACGTGGGCCTCTCACTGTTGTGGCCTCTCCCGTTGCGGAGCACAGGCTCCGGACGCGCAGGCTCAGCGACCATGGCTCACGGGCCCAGCCGCTCCGCGGCATGTGGGATCTTCCCGGACTGGGGCACGAACCCGTGTCCCCTGCATCGGCAGGCGGACTCTCAACCACTGTGCCACCAGGGAAATACAGTTTCCTTGTTTTAATAATGTACTGTAGTTATATCCAAGGTTACTTAAGGGGAAGCTGGGGATGGGTACATGGGACCACTCTGCACTGTTTCTGCAGTTTATTTGGGCTCTATAATTATTTCAAAATAAACGATTAAAAAAATCAGACCTGTGTATTCTAAAGGGCCAGTCACCTACAACTCACCTTTACATATTAACACAAACATTTCTGCACTTTCTGTCTGGATGTGATCTTGTAATTCACAATTCATTTTGGGTGGAATGAGTTTATCTTTTTTTGTTACAGAACAGTTCCATCATCTCCCTAAACTCCCATGTGCTATCCCTTTATAACCACACCCTTCCTCCACCCCTATCTGTAATGTCAAATAGTCATTGATCTGGTCTCTGTCACTATAGCTTCATAGTTTCAAGAATGTCACAAAAATCACACAGTATTATGATTTTTTTTTTGAGGTTGGCTTCTTTCATTCAGCATAATGCCTCTGAGATTCATCTGAGCATTTGCAAGTATCAATAGTCTGCTCCTGTTTATTGCTGAGGAGTATTCCACTGAATGGATATACACAATTTGTTTATCCATTCACTTGCTGAAAGACATCTGGGTTGTTTCCCATTATTTTTTTGCAGTTATGAATACACTTACTGTAAACATTCACCTGCATGTTTTTGTGTGCTCATGTTTTCATTTCTCTAGGGTATATATGAAGGAGTGGAATCACTGGGGCAAATACATAGTTTATGTCTAAATTTCTAAGAAACTGCCTGACTATCTTCCAGGGTGTCCATACCCTTTCACCATCAATGTGTGAGTGTTCCAGTTGCTCCACATCCTCCCAGCAAATGGTGTTATCAATACTTTTATTTTATCCATTCTAATAGATGTGCAGTGGTATCTCATTGTGGATTTGCATTTCCCTAATGGCTAATGATGTTAACCATCACATCATGTGTTTATTTGCCTTCTATATATCTTCTTTGATGAAAGGTCTGTTCAAGTCTTTTGCCCATTTTTTAACTGGGTTGTTTGTATTTGTATTATTCAGTTTTGAGTGTTTTTAAAAATATGTATTCTAGAAACAAGTCCTTTGTTAGATATATGATTTGTAAATATTTGCTTCCTGTATGTAATTTGTGTTTCACTCTTAATAGTATCTTTAGCAGAACAACTCCTTTTGTTTTGATGAAGTTCAATTTATCAACTTTTTTTCTTTTTTGATGTTTTCATATCATGAATGAGAACTCTTCACCTAAACCCAGATCACCAAGATCCTCTCCTACAAGCTTTATACTTTTACATTTTAGAGGTACAAACTATTCTATATAAAATAAATGAGCTACAAAGATAAACAACAGAATACACTTACTTCTCAAGTGCTCATGGAACATTCTCCAGGATAGACCATATCGTGGGTCACAAATCAAGCCTTGGTAAATTTAAGAAAATTGAAATCGTATCAAGTATCTTTTCTGACCACAATGTTAGGAGACTAGATACCAATTACAGGAAAAAAACTGTAAAGAATAAAAACACCTGGACCCTAAACAATACACTACTAAATTACCAAGAGATCACTGAAGAAATCAAAGAGGTGATCAAAACATACCTAGAAACAAATGACAATGAAAACACAACAGTCCAAAACCTATGGAATGCAGCAAAAAAGTACTAAGAGGGAAGTTTATAGCAATACAATCCTACCTCAAGAAACAAGAAACATCTCAAGTAAACAACCTAACCTTACACCTAAAGCAATTAGAGAAAGAAGAACAAAAAAATCCCCAAAGTTAGCAGAAGGAAAGAAATCATAAAGATCAGATCAGAAATAAATGAAAAAGAAATGAAGGAAATGATAGCAAAGATGAATAAAACTAAAAGCTGGTTCTTTGAGAAGATACACAAAATTGATAAACCACTAGCCCAACTCATCAAGAAAAAAAGGGAGAAGACTCAAATCAATAGAATTAGAAATGAAAAAGGAGAAGTAACAGCTGACACTGCAGAAATACAAAGGATCATGAGAGATTACTACAAGCAACTGTATGCCAATAAAATGGACAACCTGGAAGAAATGGACAAATTCTTAGAAATGTACAACCTTCCGAGACTGAACCAGGATGAAATAGAAAATATAAACAGACCAGTCACAAGCACTGAAATTGAAACTGTGATTAAAAATCTTCCAGCAAACAAAAGCCCAGGACCAGATGGCTTCACAGGGAAATTCTATCAAACATTTAGAGAAGAGCTAACAACCATCCTTCTCAAAATCTTCCAAAATATAGCAGAGGGAGGAACACTCCTAAACTCATTCTACAAGGCCACCATCACCCTGATACCAAAACCAGACAAAGATGTCACCAAAAAAGAAAACTACAGGCCCATATCACTGATGAACATAGATGCAAAAATCCTCAACAAAATACTAGAAAAAACAGAATCCAACAGCACATTAAAAGGATTATACACCATGACCAAGTGAGGTTTATCCCAGGAATGCAAGGATTCTTCAATATATGCAAATCAATCAATGTGATACACCACATTAACAAACTGAAGGATAAAAACCATATGATAATCTCAATAAATGCAGAAAAGGTTTTGGACAAAATTCAACACCCGTTCATGATAAAAAGTCTCCAGAGAGTAGGCATAGAGGGAACTTGCCTCAACATAATAAAGGCCATATATTTTGTATATGGCCATATATTGTGCCATATACAAACGCACAGACAACATCTTTCTCAGTGGTGAAAAACTGAAGCCATTTCTACTAAGATCAAGGACAATACAAGGTTGCCCACTCTCACCACTATTATTCAACATAGTTTTGGAAGTTTTAGCCACAACAATCAGAGAAGAAAAAGAAATAAAAGGAATCCACATTGGAAAAGAAGTAAAACTGTCACTGTTTGCAGATGACATGTTACTATACATAGAGAATCCTAAAGATGCTACCAGAAAACTACTAGAGGTAATCAATGAATTTGGTAGAAGAGCAGGATACAAAATTAATGCACAGAAATCTCTTGCATTCCTATACACTAATGATGAAAAATCTGAAAGAGAAATTAAAGAAACACTCCCATTTACCATTGCACCAAAAAAAATAAAATCTCTAGGAATAAACCTACCTAAGGAGACAAAAGACCTGTATGCAGAAAACTATAAGACACTGATGAAAGAAATTAAAGATGATACAAACAGGTGGAGTGATATACCATGTTCTTGGATTGGAAGAATCAACATTGTGAAAATGATTATACTACCCAAAGCAATCTACAGATTCTGCAATCTTTATCAAACTATTTTTCACAGAACTAGAACAAAAATTTCACAATTTGTATAGAAACACAAAAGACCCTGAATAGCCAAAGCTATCTTGAGAAAGAAAAACGGAGCTGGAGGAATCAGTCTCCCAGACTTCAGACTATACTACAAAGCTACAGTAATCAAGACAGTATGGTACTGGCACAAAAACAGAAATATAGATCAATGGAACGGGATAGAAAGCCCAGAGATAAACCCACACACATATGGTCACCTTATCTTTGATAAAGGAGGCAAGAATATACAATGGAGAAAAGACAGCCTCTTCAATAAGTGGTGCTGGGAAAACTGGACAGCTACATGTAAAAGAATGAAATTAGAACACTGCAGAACACCATACAAAATAATAAACTCAAAATGGATTAAAGACCTAAATGTAAGGCCAGACACTATAAAACTCTTAGAGGAAAACATAGGCAGAACACTCTATGACATAAATCACAGCAAGATCCTTTTTGACCCACCTCCTAGAGAAATGGAAATAAAAACAAAAATAAACAAATGGGACCTAATGAAACTTAAAAGCTTTTGCACAGCAAAGGAAACCATAAACAAGACCAAAAGACAACCCTCAGAATAGGAGAAAATATTTGCAAACGAAGCAACTGACAAAGGCTTAATCTCCAAAATATACAAGCAGCTCATGCAGCTCAATATCAAAAAAACAAACAGCCCAATCCAAAAATGGGCAGAAGATCTAAATAGACATTTCTCCAAAGAAGATATATGGATTGCCAGCAAACACATGAAAAGATGCTCAACATCACTAATCATTAGAGAAATGCAAATCAAAACTACAATGAGGTATCACCTCACACATGTCAGAATTGTCATCATCAAAAAATCTAGAAACAATAAATGCTGGAGAGTGTGTGGAGAAAAGGGAACCCTCTTGCACTGTTGGTGGGAATGTAAATTGATACAGGCAGTATGGAGAACAGTATGGAGACCCCTTAAAAAACTACAAATAGAACTACGATATGACCCAGCAATCCCACTACTGGACATATACCCTGAGAAAACCATAATTCAAAAAGAGTCATGTACCACAATGTTCATTGCAGCACTATTTACAATACCCAGGACATGGAAGCAACCTAAGTGTCCATCGACAGACGAATGGATAAAGATGTGGCACATATATACAATGGAATATTAGCCATAAAAAGTAACAAAATTGAGTTATTTGTAGTGATATGTATGGACCTAGAGTCTGTCATACAGCTAACACATATATATGGAATCCAAAGAAAAATGGTTCTGAAGAACCTAGGGGCAGGACAGGAATAAAGATGCAGATATAGAGAATGGACTTGAGGACACTGGGCAGGGAAGGGGTAAGCTGGGACGAAGTAAGAGGGTGGCATTGACATATATACACTACCAAATGTAAGATAGATAGCTAGTGGGAAGCAGCCACATAGCACAAGGTGATCAGCTCGGTGCTTTGTGACCACCTAGAGGGGTAGGATAGGGAGGGTGGGAGGGAAACACAAGAGGGAGGAGTTATGGGGATATATGTATACATATAGCTGATTCACTTTGTTATACAGCAGAAACTAACACAACAATGTAAAGCAATTATACTCCAATAAAGATGTTAAAAAATACATATACATTGCACAATGCAGGGAATATAACCAATATTTTATAATATCTATAAATGGAGTATAACTTTTAAAAATTGTGAAACACTATGTTGTACACCTGTAACTTACGTAATATTGGACATCAGCTATATCTCAATTTAAAAAGTAAGAAAAATACATTAAGATCTATGATCCATTTTCTGTTAATTTGTTTGTTTTGAGATTTAGGTTGTGGCTTATTTTTCTGCCTACACATATCCAGTTGTTCTAATGCCATTTGTTGAAATGCCTGTGTTTCCTTCATTGAATTGGCTTTGCATCTTTGTCAAAATCAGTTGGTCCTATTTCTGTGGGTCTGTTTCTGGATTCCCCATTCTCTTTCATTAATCTATATATCTATCTCTCTGTCAGTACCTCCACTGTCTTGATTATTGTAGCTGTATAGTAAGTTTAAAAATCAGGAGATGTGATTCTTTCAACTTTGTTCTTATTTTTCAAAATTCTTTTTGCTAGTCTACATCCTTTCCGTTCCAAATAATTTTAGAAATAAGTTTTCTCTATCTACATAGAATCTTGCTAGCATTTTGATAGGAATTATGTTAAACCTACAGATCCATTTGGAGGATCTTTCCCATGTAGAGTCTTCAAATCCATGAACATGATATGTCTTTCCATTTTTTTAGGTTTTCTTTGATTGCTTTCCTCAGTTTTTTGTAGTTTTATCATAGTGATCCTATGTATGTTTTATTAGACTTATACCTGTGCAATTTGGGGGGCTATTTTAAATGTTTTTGTTTTCAGTTTCAGTTTCCAATTGTTCATTACTAGGATATAGAAATATGACTGATTTTGCATGTTAACTTTGGATCTTCCAACTTTGCCTGTAAGTTTTAGATTTTTAAAATAGAGTCCTTGGGATTTTCTACATAGGCAATCATGTTATCCGCAAATAATTTTATTACTTTCTTTCCAGTATGTATGTCTTTGATTTCTTTTTCTTGCTTTATTGTATAGATAAAGACTTCCAGTAGCTCCAACCAAGTCTCAGTGTTCATTTTTTTTGGTCCAATGTAATGTATACTTTCTGATCTCATAGGTTTCAAAGCTTTCTTATAGATTTTGTCATATGAGATTTTGCTTATTCTCCTTTAATAATAGATTTGTTTGTTTTGTTTTTTTTTTTTTTTTTGGTTAACCAATGAGGCACCAGAGGAGAACAGCTAAAAGAGTTGGAATGGTTAAATTAATTGAATTCCTTTGTGAGCAATGCAGAGTATGGGGGAAGCATCATCATCCAGAGATGGTCAGAGCCCCGCAAAGTGGTAAATATTAAGAAGTACAGAGCAAGTCTGTGTGGCAGTCCAACAGCTGGGCAACTAGGGTGGACTTTAGAGATCAGATTCTAGCCTCCAACCTGTTAAAAAGCCAAAAACACCCATTCCTTAAGACTGGGATAAAATTCTTTAAGCACTGAGACAGAAAATTGGGTACAGTGGAATAAGTACAAATAATCGTCTTCAGGACTGGAGTGCCAGTGAATAGAATGACTCCAGGGGCAATATGGGATTCCAGGGTGTTGGATGAAGCTCTTGCTTGCAGCCAAGACTGACCCTCAAATAGTGAAGTAGGACTTGGTGGTGAGTTGGGGGAGTGACGTCTATCATGGGGAGAGGAGGGATGAATAGGCTATGAATCTCACAGATTTTGATAGAACAAAATATGAGTGAAAAGTTTGTCATCTGTACTTTTTCCTTTTCCCCCTGTCAAAGGAGTCATTTTCTTCTTATTTAAAAATTGTTAATGTTTGAAATAAGTTTTATTAGTTTCAAATACATAGATTCATGGAATTAACTCTATTGATCAAATAGAGTAAAAAGTTAGGACTGAGTATCTTCTGCATTGTTGCTTCCAGATAAGAGGTATCTTGCATTATTAGCATTTCTACAAATACCCTTTTCCTAAGGAAGGAAACTGTTTGATCATCCAGGAGGTATCTTGGAAACAAACAGCTAATCTGTGGTCAAAGATCAGGAATTTCATTTACCTGATTTCATGATTAGCTGCAGCCAAAGCATCATTTTGGACAGATTCTTGGACAGCATCTCTCGAACAAGAGCTCTCTGACCATGAGAAAACAACTTCTTCCTCTCATTTATCACTTCATATTAGGTCACGACTCAGTCTTAATTATATTCTTATTTTAAGTATAGGTGTAGACCTGCCAGGGCATAAAAATGGACCAAACAGATAACTCCTTCTAGTTCTTCTATAATCCTGTTCACATTTCCTTTGACCATATCACTCATCTAGTAATATGGGATTGAAACCCCTGATCATTCCCCACAGATTATCTCCCTATGGGTTTCTAAAACGCCTACTGGATGATTAAACACTCTCCTTCCTCAAGAAAGAGTATTTGTAGAAATGCTAAAAATATATCAAAATCCCTTTCTGAATTCAGGTCACCCAGACAACTGGCTTGGCTCTTACAGCCTCCTAAAGGTCACCTGTGTCGTGATTTGCATTCACTGTGCCATCCACAAATATAAATTAAGCCACCTGCAAGAAAAGGAACTTTAAATTTAGGCAATGGGCGTAGACTGGGCCCAAAGGATCCATTTCCACTAAATGAGGCTATAAAAATTAAACATGACCTAAGCATTCTTCTGCCCTCCAAAACAAGGCTCAAGATGACAGTTAAGCCAAGAAAACACACTACCTAGAAGAAAGCAAAGGACAGGACAAACACTCGTCCCATCCTCTCTCCATACGACAAAGCACAGACAAAATACAGGTTTGGAAAGAACCACTGGTCTGATGAATTAGCTTTTCGTATATTTCTCAGATAGTATTAATACTATTAACACACACACACACACACACACACACACACACACACACATACACCATTTTCACAGGAAAATATCATCCCAAAGATGTATTGGCAGTAAGCACAACCCAAAAGACACAAAATGAGAGCATCCAAAGTGTTATTACTTAGATATACTGCAGCACACATTTCTCTTCAGTGCAGAATCTCAGTGTGTAAATGTATACAGTGGAGCCTCCCCATTACTCTATTCTAGTAAATTCATATGAAATAGCTTGTGGTGATCCGACTGGGTCAGCTGGTGCTGCACAGGGCTTGAATCAGGTGAAAACACGGTTCAATGGCAGTGGAAAAAAAGTAAGGCAATACTAGATATCTGGTATTGTGTCATTTATTGCCTTTTTTTGAGGAATAGTATGCGTTTCCTTGGAATTTCGGGGGAGCTTTGTGGTTTCCCTTATATTATTTAACCAGGCAAAGGAAAGTGCCCTGGATATTTTCCTATCATTGAAAAGTCAGATCAGTTCAAGACCAAACTAAAATTCTGTACACCAACATTTCCCAAAGGAATGTTATGAGAAGACATTTCAGTGCTTTACCTATGTGTAGGAAATATTGTTGTAAATAAAGTTAAACAGGTTGCTTTACTCTGGGGATTTGCAGTGCCTATGATAGGCTAAGGTACCTTAAGAATAGCTTTGGGATTAATAGATACAGACTACTATATATAAAATAGACAACAAGGACCTTCAGTGTTGCACAGGGAACTATATCCAATATCTTGTAATAACCTATAATGGCAAAGAATCTGAGAAAGAATATATATATATATATATATATATATATATATATATAAAACTGAGTCACTTTGCTGTATACCTGAATCATTGTAAATCAACTATTCTTCATTAAAACTTTTTTTAATTGAAAAAAGGTTTTTTTTTTTTAAAAAGAATATCCTAGAAGGAGACAGAGTAGTCAGTATTTCCCAAACTTGCTTGACCATAGAATCCATTTCTTGTGGAGCATCTCACTTCACAAGTGTTTCCCAGACCACACTTGAATAAAACATTGCTTCAAGTGGTTTCAACAGGAACATTAAAGCCAGATCCATTGCTCCTTCTTGCTATCTGGCCCCAGGTGACTGGTGGCAGGGACCACACTGAATGTAACTTTGTTCCTTTTGTTTTCCACACAGTGAAAGGACCTGGTATACCAGTTGCTCTGTTTGGTTTGATTTTTATAGACGGTATAAATCACCCTGACCAAACCTACACATCCATCAGGGAACACAATTTGAGGGGTTCAAAATAGGCAGTCAGCCATTCCTTGGTTGATTATAAAAAAGAAATCACTGTGGTAATTAGTCCTCATGTAAAATTTTGATGTGACAAAGTCCTGAAAATGTGTACTATACTATTTCTTATCTTTTTTTGCTTACTCTCAGTGAATACATATATGAGGTTTTAGTCTGTGTGTGTGTATCTGTATGAGTAAACCCTTGGTAATAATACCATCTGAGATATACTGATTACAGAAGATGTTCTGTACTGAAGAAGTTCTGTTATTTCACTAGACCAATATAAAATTTCATGATATATGTGTGTGTGTATATATATATATATATATATGTATTCTGAGATAAAGACAATTCTTTCTCTACTCTCCCTCCCCCTCAAAATAATCAGATGGTCATGTCAAAACAGTAATTCAATCAAACCTGCAAATTCAGATCAAATCACGACTTAAAACTGTTTTTAAAAAGTAAATTCAGGGCTTCCCTGGTGGCGCAGTTGTTGAGAGTCCGCCTGCCGATGCAGGGGACACGGTTCCGTGCCCCGGTCCGGGAAGATCCCACATGCCGCGGAGCGGCTGGGCCCGTGAGCCATGGCCGCTGAGCCTGCGCGTCCGGAGCCTGTGCTCCGCAACGGGAGAGGACACAGCAGTGAGAGGCCCGCGTACCACAAAAAAAAAAAAAAAAAAAAAAGTAAATTCAGTTGCTTGGCGTTCTGTAGACAGTTTTATAGACCTGAAATTTCACTTTTCAACCAGTTAGTTTTCTGTGGCATAGACAAAGCCTGTGTCAGCATTCTCTGAGGGCACCTCATGAATACAGACTGTAGTGATGTGCTGTCTTGTAGGAAAATCCAAACAAAGTGCCAGAAACAGAAGTCATTCTGTCAAGTAGGCAGTTGATTCAGTTAAGAGTTTAATTTTTTTCCTATTCAATTGGTGAGTTGATATATTCTAGCTTCAGTCTTAATCCCTATGTTTTGAGGAAGTACAAACAAATATTTAAGGAACAAATCCGAGTAATACAAATTAATGGTACTCATTCAGGTGCTGAATTGAAAGGAGACATTTCTGGGAGAAGGAGGCATGGTAGGGAAGTTTCCACCTCCCTCCTTACCTCCCTTTTCTTTCGTTCCCTCTCACAAAGTACCTTTTGGTTAGACTTTAGGAGAAAAGTAAGGACAAGGCTTAGTGGAAGTTTGAAAAGGAGGCATGCTTAAATCATCCACAAAAGGAGGAAGGTTGTCAAGTGAAAAAGAAATGAACGCAAATGATGAGCCAGTAAGTTTGACAAGGGTAGAGAGTAAGTCCCAGAAAATGACTGTTATTTGATAGTTTGAGGATGAGAAGCCTTAAAATATATTGATAGTTTTATATTTAATTTGATGGATGATGGGAGAAGTAACTTGACATTTCAGTATAAAATACATTCTATATAACTATCTATATTAATCTATTGATCTAGAGATAGACATACACATTGTATGCAGATATATAAAGATATATTGCATATATGTATACAAGTATAGAGGTACTATAGATACATTGTATTTATAGATAGATTTACAATTTACACAACATATATAAGTGGGTCTCTCCATATAGCTATATAATACATATAGATGTATACCTATAATCAGATAGATAGATATACACATTGTTTATCGACATCTATATATAAAGCACTAACAAAAGCATTATAGGGGATTGCCATATAAGAGAGAAATAAGAACAGATTTTATCTGTTGAAGATGATTTTTGTTAGAGAAATTATTTTTCTATTTATATGAAATTGTTTTAATATTTATACATTAAAATTCTAATAGTAACTGTTATAGACTGAGTTGTGTCCCCACAAAATTCATATGTTGAAGCCCTAGTGCCCACTGTGACTGTATTTGGATAGAGGGTCTGTAGGGAGATAATTCAATTTAAATGAGGTCATAAGGGTGGGGCCTTAATCCAACAGGACTAGTATCCTCATAGGAAGAGTAAGAGACACCAGAGAGCTCTCTCTCCATGAGCACAGAGGAAGGAGGCTGTCTGAGAACACCACGGTGAGAGAAGGTGGCCGTCTACAGGCCAGAAAGAGAGGCCTCAGCAGAAACTAACCCTGGCAGCACCTTGATCTTAGACTTCTAGACTCCCAGAACTGTGCCCACACACAGCCCTACAGAGTTTGCCTCCCAACTCAGGATGTTCCAACAGCTGTCCTTATTTTGAAAACTTTATAGTAAACGTGTGCAAATTTCTCCCCAACCGTAACCAGTACTCATTCATATAAATTTTCCAAGTTCACAGGCAATCAGGCTTCAGTGACAGCAAAGTGATGTAAGACATCAGGTGGGTCCCATCACTGAGGACTAGAGGCAGATGCAGTAGGAAGCAGGGGTGCGAGATTCTCGATTTCTCAAAATGCTGTGTAAACCAACACACCAGGATAGTGTGGACCTCTTGTTAAAATGCTGACCCCAAATTCCCCAGATCCACATTTAAGAAGCCCCGCTGTTGATTCTTGTACACACTGAAGCTCAAAAACTCTATTTGAATTGTGGACAGACATCCCTCTGCCACAGCAGGAAGCTGAGGAATGGGTTAACGTTGAGGATCAATAAATGCCTATTGAACGGAATTGATGACCTCTCAGGGCCCTTTTGTGTCTATCTGTGAAATTGATCATGTTTTTTTCCCCAATCACATGATGTTTTATTTATTCTTATTCAGTAACAGTGTAGTGTGTAGCACAAAATACTTCACTTAGTAATTCCTCCTGACTTCTTTTTTTTATTGAAGTATAGTTAACTTACAATATGTTAGCCTCAGGTGTATGGCAAAGTGATTCAGCTTTACATATATATAAAAGAATATATATATATACGTATATATCCTTTTTCAAATTCTTTTCCATTATAGATTATTACAAGATATTGGGTATAGTTCTCTGTGCTATACATAGGTCCTTGTTGCTTACCTATTTTATATACAGTAGTATGTATATGTTAATCCCAAACTCCTAATTTATCTCTTCCCCCATCCCCGCTAACCTTTTTGGTAACCATAAGCTTGTTTTCTATGTCTGTGAGTCTATTTCTGTTTTGTAAATAAGTTCAAAGCTGATCATCTTTGAGGAGCAAGTCCATTGTTTTCCTATTCTGCAGACTAACATTCCCACACCAGAAGGTAACTTCAAGCTTCTCATGGCAGGCTGGGCAACAGACAAGTTTAACCCTTTCACTATTGCAGAAATTGCTAATCTTAAAAGCATAAAAATGTGCTTCTTCCTTAGCACCCTCTCCTTATCTTCCATCATCTTTCTTCTCAGCTCTAACCTGCACCAGAATATTTATAACGTTTCCTCCTATCTCCTAGCTAGAACCACTCACAGGAAAGGATCAGTCTTGGTAACACCATGTATTCCTGAGCTCCCATTTTTTCCCACTTGGATCATTGACACTTCAGGCCTGTCACTGAATCTCATGCAACTGTAAGTGAGGAAGAAAATGTCTTTCCCACAAGGGAGGTGCAGAATAGGCTGCTGATGCCTTGCCTCGTGTTGGCCCACCTGGGTTTCCCTGCAGGTGCAGGTTCTCAGCACACAGTAAGTTTCTCACCTGCCCTGCATCTCTCTTCTCTGCCCGAGGCTTTCTCTGGCTCCACTGAGGGTGCCACCTTGGAAGCAGGAGCCACCTGGAAGTGTGCATCTGAGGATGACGCTTCTGGGGGCAACTCTCAACCCCTGGGATAGGAGTCCAGACATAAACGGCCTGCCATTCTTGTTCTCCTGATTCTGAAGTGTGTTCCTCAAGCTTCCTCAGTGGATCCCAGTGGGATGGGAGCCCAGTTGGCCATGGCTCTTTCATGTTCATGCGACTGACATTTCTCCCTTCTCTTGTTCACATGTGATTCCTGGGATCGCCTTCCAATTAAACTGCGGGCACTCAAGACCCTATCTCAGGGTCTGCTTTGGGGACCCCCAAACTAAGATGAATACTGTGCTCATGAATCACACCTCATCTCTGCTTATCAAAAGGGCCATAAACTGGTTTCTAATAGAATATTTGCATTGCACAATAATTTTAGCAGAATTTAAGTGATTGTATAAATCTATGACCACATAAATCTAGACTTCTTACTTCTCTTAAAATGCCGCAGTATTTACCGTGACAGGAACCTGCTGGTCCTGAGGGGTGACTAGTCTCTTTAGAGGGCCCTGCACTCTGCAGCTTGCCCAGCCCTGACCACTCACTCCAGGAACGCAGATGTATGTGTATCTACTCCGCATTCCTTCCTCACGTCCATAACCCGCCAGGCTCCTGTAGGCGTTGGGGCAATAGTGGACATTGGGCTAGTGGGCTTTGTCACCTATAAATGTGGGAGAATTCAAGCACTGAGGCAGCTTGGGAGTGTTGCTGGTGAGGGTGAACAGCTGTCCTGTTCTCAGCACTGATGTGAAGAAAGCCCAGAAGTTTCTTTCCCACCTCCTTCCTGGAGACAGGACTATAGGGCCAGTGGGAAGCCACTTTCTGAGAGTCCCTGGGAAGAAGCACAGGAAAGTGAAGGCCTGTAAAAACAGCGCTGGCCTGAGCCCAGGTCCACACTGGTGACCAGTGCCCTTTGCGTCTGTGTCCAGGCCAGGGCTGTCCCGGGCTGTTTCCTGCAGGAGGGAGAATGAGGAAGAGCATCCTTCTGACCTAGAAAAAGCAACCTGAGTTTTCTCTGGGCTACGATCTCTTCTTTCTTCCTTTCCTAGAAAAGTCATTTAACAGGGCATAAGAAACCACGAAAATTCAGACTGAATCTTAGAATGAGTTCCACTTACAAGTTTCAGCAATAACTTTGTGTGGAGGGAGTGGAGAACTCAGCTAACCTCTGTGTTTCTCGGCATTTTAATTTGGCCAAAAGTGATAATCACCATATTTAGTGACCTTGTAGGTGCCCTGAGCATTAATGAGACAATGGGAGAAAATTACGAAGTGCTGAATGTTAGTCCTAGTTTTACCTATTTTAAAAGTCTCATTTATCTCAAAGGAAAAAAAAAACGTTAAATGGAAAGCCCTAGTACTACAGAGGACGGAGAAAAAGAAAACAGTTACTGAAACAATTTTAATAAAAGAAATAGCCAATTAACAGAGCCACAGAAGGGACCCTATTATGCCCACTTCAGAAGTACCATCTTCCCTTTATCTTTTTGGGAGCATGAATATAGCTTAATTTTGGAACTGTATATCTATTCCAAATTCCCCTCTCCTAAATGATTGTAGTTAATGAAACAGATCTGAAATGTCTGTGGCTATTTACATATAGTACATAGTGAAAGATATGCTTGGAAGGAAGGAAGGAAGGGAGGAAGGAAGGAAGGAAAATTTTCCATTCATTCTGATTTTAGAATGATATTATAGAATGGGTAGAGAGGTCAGAAATGATGAAAGAGGATTAGGAATGTTCCCGTAAATGCTATGACCCTCAAAATCATTTCTCTCCATTTATCCACCAAGTGTTACTAACCCTTACTGTGCCCAATGCTGGAAGAATCAAAGACATGTAAAACATGGCCCTTATGTGAAACAGTTTAAAATCTAGTTGTAGAAGCACAGCAAACAGATATATATATGAAATAATTACAAAGGATGAGGTACAAATTCTGGGTTATGACAAGAACCGACATTCCGAGAAGGAAGAGGTCGCTCGGGACTGATACAGTCGGAGAAGCCTTCTGGAGATGGTGCTGGAGTCAGCCTCTAAGATGAACTTGCTCCATCCCCCATCTATTCCTCACATTAACCCTGGAAGGTTAATCTCTTTTCATAAATGAGGAAACAGCTCAGGCAGATTAAGTCACTTACCAAGGTCACACAATTGAGGTGTATCTAATGGCAGGGGCCTCTCCTCCACACAGCACTTTTGCTATCATGTCTGGGTTGTTGCAATAATGGGATAAAAGCCAAAGTCCTTGGACTTCCCTGGTGGCGCAGTGGTTGAGAGTCCGCCTACCAATGCAGGGGACGCGGGTTCGTGCCCTGGTCCGGGAAGATCCCACATGCCGCGGAGCGGCTAGGCCCGTGAGCCATGGCCGCTGAGCCTGCGCGTCCGGAGCCTGTGCTCCGCAACGGGAGAGGCCACAGCAGTGAGAGGCCCGCGTACCGCAAAAAAAAAAGAAAAAATAAGCCAAAGTCCTGGTTTAGACTCTGCACCATGCAAGTTTCATTGCCCACCCTTGTTCCATATGCCCTCTGCTTCAGCCATGCCTTATGTTTTAAGAAAGGTCCTAGCAGGAAATACATGGCACACCTAAAAGAATTTAACTAAAAATACTATAATGAGGAATTATTTTCAGAGAAGTGGGCAATTAGAAGAACTAGCCAAGGCTGGGGGAGTAGCCAGCAGTAGCAGGAAGCCAGTACTACTCCAGGACTAGAGAGACAAGAGGATAAGTGGAGATATTGGAGCCTGGAAAATGCTGGAACCGCAAAGGCGGGAGGTAGTAGGAACCATCGCTCTGCATCTGCACCCTCAAAACCACGGTGAGAACAAACCCCCCATCCTCTCTCGCCACCTGCCCTTGCGTTGCCTGCTGGTGTCTTCCATTGGTCAAACCTCTGGAAGACAGAGGGCAAAGGAGTCCGAGTGCTACAGTCCAAGGAGGTCAACCTCGCAGACCCAGAGGAGGGAAGGGCAGAGACTAGATCTTAGGGACAAAATGAGATCCGAGAGCTCCCTGCCTTTGCAAACACTGCTGACACCCAGAAGGTCCTCCATCGCCTGGCTAACTCCTCTTCATCCTTTAAGACTCGGTTCAAGGGACACCAACACTGCGGAGCCGTTTATTACCCACAGCCTGGGCTAAGAGCCTCCCCTCTGTGCTTTCACAGTCTCTGTGCATACCTTTATTCTTGCCGCTCTCTTGTTCTTGGAATGAACCCCGAGCGAGCCAGAGGCACTGGGGCTGAGGAAAGTCGCTATCCTAATTCAACCAAATGCATGCAAGGGGGCTGATCAAATTGAACACTCAGTGATAAACACATATTTCCTAAATTTTTAATTTTGATTTAATTTTAAACTTAGAGAAAAATTGCCAGAATAATATAAAGGACTCCTATGTTCCATTCTTCCGGATTCGCCAATTAACATTTTGACCCATTTGCATTATCATTCTTCCCTCTCTCTCTCTCTCTCTCTCTATATATATATATATATATAAAATATAAAAATATATATATTTAACATCTATATATAATATAGATGTAAAATTTTCCCTTTGTTATTTGAAAGTTGGAATGATTACCCCTTTGCTACTAAATACTTTAGTATTTTCTAAGAACAAGGACATTCTCTTTTATACTTAGAATACAATAATCAAAATTGAATGTTGATACAATACTGTTACCTAATTCACAGTCCATTTTCAAATTTTGTCAATTGCATCACCCATATTATTAATAGCTCTCCCCACTCCCCTCCCCAAGTCCAGAAGCCAATACAAGATCATGCATTGCAATTGGTTGCTATATATGTTTAGTCTCCTTTAACCTGGAACACTTCCTCTGCCTTTCTGTGTCTTGCCTTGAAATCTTTGTAGAGTATGGGACAGTAATTTCACAGAATGCCCTGTAACGTGGCTTTATCTGACATTTCCATTTGATTAGATTTAGCTTCTTCATTTTTGGCAGGAATACCTGTGATGTTGTGTCCTTCTCGGTGCCTCGTTGAGTTAGGTCAGTGTGCCCTGATACTAGTGATATTAACTCATTATTGGTGAAGGTGTGTCTGCCAAGTGTCTCTATTATTAAATGTTATTATTTTAAATTTATAAATAACTTGTGGAGGATTCTTTGAGACTATGTAAATAACCTGTTCCTCACCAAATTCCAACCATTTTTAAAAAGGAAAAGAAAAACAATTTGCTGGGTGTAGTGGGCAAAAAAGGGAAGTGATGCTAATCTTCAGTCATCCCTAATCTTCTGCCCCTGATACCAAGGCAGGTCATTTCACTGTCTAGGGTTTTCACTTTGGAATCACAGCTTGTCTCTGCTGGGTCCCTACTAAGGATTCCATTAGGAGATAACTGAAGAGGTTGATTTGAGTCTCAATAAGAAAACAAACCAACCCAGCAGCACCTCCTTGGGATCAGGGCTCAGTCCTTTTATAATTCTCCAGTCTCCTCTGATCATCAGAAGCAGGGATCCCTTCCTGCCTATTCCCACTTAGCTAAGTGTACATCAAAACTGGGTAGGCTTTCCACTGGCTTATTAACTTCAAAGTTCTGAGCTGTAGAAGCATAGCCTAATTATTATTGACCCAAGTCATTTTTCTTGCTTAGGAAATGGTTTAATACTATTAGGAGCTGAAGTCTGATCATTTCTGACCTCTCTACCCATTCTATAGCTGGAAATGCAAATAATCTTGTCCTCAGACCTTGAAGACTAATACAAAGTTAATGTCTCTGCCTTAAAAAAAAATTATAGTGTTTTAAACTGCTACTTGCTTTCCTTTTCATATCTCCTTTAATAAGATAATCACGGTGAGAACTTTAAACCACCTGTAAAATACTGCATCATAGTTATTAGTTTAGTTACCTGTCCCACCCTAGAATAGGATCTCTTTGAGGCCAGGGCTGTGCACTATTCATTTACCTGTGCATCTCCCTCTGCTAGCATTTGCACAGCACATCATGGACACTCAGGTTTAGCTGAATAATTGAATGAATTAAATGGCTCCCAGTATTATAAATTATTCTTCACTGCAGCCTGTTTCTTCTATTAAAATATTTCAGTCTAGGAGCAAAGAGAATTTAATTAGAATCTATTGTTTTGGCTGTAGAAAATATTATAAAATTTTATTGAAAAACATTTTTAAAAATCTGGGGACTTCCCTGGTGGTGCAGATTAGAAGCCTCCGCAATGAGAAGCCCACGCACCGCAACAAAGAGTAGCCCCTGCTCTCCACAACTAGAGAAAGCCCGTGCACAGCAAGGAAGACCCAATACAGCCAAAAAAAAAAAAAAAAAAATCTAAATAAATGTACCGATATTACTTTTACAGAAAGAATCTCTTTATATTGTTTAATACTTTTTATTTAAAAAAAGTGTAAGACTCACAAGAAGTTACCAAAATGGTACAGAGAGTCCTAAGTACCCTTCACCCTGCTCCCCCCAAGGATAACATCTGACGTAGTAGATGTTATCATAGTGAATTTGTCCAAACCCGGAAATGGACTTCACTGCAATACTAACTCAACTACTGACTGATTCTTATTTGGGATCAACAGTCTTTATGAGCACTTTTTTGGTTGTTTATAGTTCTTAGAAATTTTAACCCATGCCTAGTTTTGTGCAACCATCATTACAATCTGAACACAGAACTGTCCCATGACCACAAAGAAGCTCCCTCATGTTATCATTTTATAGTCACACTTCACTGACACCCCACCACCACCACCACCCGCCAAGACTAACCTCTGGAAACCCTTGGTCTGTTCTCTGTAATTTGGTCACTTCGAGAATATTACATAAATAGGATTACACAGTATGTTACATTTTGTGATTGTTTTTTTTTTTTTTTCCACTCAGCATAATGCCCTTGAGATCCATCCAGGGCTCTGCCCTGAGTCTCCTTCATGTCTTTCTCTCCATAGCTTCTCTAGGTGATTTCATCTGGTCCCATGGCTTTAAATATGAACTCTATAAGGATGCCTTCCTAATCTTTATTTCCAGCTTCCTAGAAATCCAGTCTTGGAAATTCATGTGCCTACTTTATGACTTCATGGATGTTTAATACATTTCTCAAAATGAACCTGGCTGAAACAGTTTTTTCCCCCAAACCCACAGAAGATTAGAGAAACTCCAAGCCTTTTCATTTGAATACCCACTATTTGCCAAATTGCTCAAGACAAATATTGAAGAACTCTCTGATTTTTCTGTTTCTTTTACTTTACGTGTTAATTAGTTAGTAATTCTGTTGATTCCACCTATAACCACATCCTGAGTTGGAATGCATTTATTCTCTCCGGAAGAGAGTATGAAGCAGAAGTTAAGAGCCTGGATCTTGGGTCAAACCCTGCATCTGCTTCCTGCCAGTTATGAGCCCTTAGGTTCCCTCTTTACCTGAATTCTCTTGTTGGCAAGATGAATTAGTCAAGTTCAAGTATGAGCTCTTTTAACAATCCCTGGTACATAGCAAACACTCAAACACTCAAAAATATTAGCTGTCATTCATCATTTGTTCACAAATGCTATAGAGTGGCTATTAGGTGATGGGTACTGGGTATACAGCAGTAAATGGAGCTGAGATCCCCGCTTTAGCGAGCCTAAATTGTAATGTGTTGGGGGAGGGAGGGATAGTACTGAGTGACCTTACGTAACAGCTGTGGTTACTATGGAAGTGAGTAGCCCTGATTTTTTTTTTTAGTTTTATTGAAGGTTAGCTGATTTACAATATTGTGTTAATTTCTGCTGTACAGCAAAGTGACTCGGTTATACGTATATATATATATATTCTTTTTCATATTCTTCTCCATTACGGGTTATCACAGGATATTGGATATAGTTCCCTGTGCTATGCAGTAGGACCTTGTTGTTTATCCATCCTATGTATAATAGTTTGCATCTGCTAACTGCAAATTCCCACTCCATTCCTCCCCCACCCTTGGCAACCACAAGTCTGTTCTCTATGTCTGTGAGTCTGTTTTGTTTTGTAGATATGTTCATTTGTGTCATATTTTAGATTCCACATATAAGTGATATTATGGTGTTTGTCTTTCTCTTACTGGCTAACTACACTTAGAATGATCATCTCTAGGTCCATCCATGTTGCCACAAATGGCATTATTTCATTCTTTTTAAAGGCTGAGTAATATTCCATTGTACATATGTACCACATCTGATCTTTCTTTAAAAGAACCAGCCATGAGGAGCACAGGTAGGTGAAGGCCTCCACCTGTCATACCTTCCAAGCCCTTCCAGTGTTCACACTGAGACCTCTTCCCCCAGGCTCATCCTAAACTGTGACTGAGCAGAGGTGCCAGAGCCCGGTCATCTTTGGACCCCTCTAATGGGCCATCTTTCCTCCAGGGCCTCCCATCAGCCTGACCAAGACTTCCTCAGAGCAGCACTGCAGTCTGAGGCCCTCCCATCTGCTCTTCTTCCCCAGTCCTCCTCCCTCCCCCTTTTATCCTTCTAAGGAATTTCCTCCAATTAATCTCTTACCTATCAAAATCCATTTTAGCATCTACTTCTTGGAGGAGGCAAACTCAGTGGGATAAAGAAAAATGAAATGGGGCCAGGGAGATAGAAAGTGACTCAGAGATATAGAAAATATTTATTGAATGCCTTTCTAGCTGGATGGGTAGAATCTATTCATCTATGAGTGAGAGAGGTGTGCAAATATCTGGAGGGAGCATTTTCCAGGTAGAGGCAATAGCAAGCACAGAGACCCTGAGATGGTAGCCTGCTTGGTACATTTACAAGATGTCTGGAATGACCTGAGCAAGGGCTGAGTAAGAGGAGATAAGGTCAGATAAGCAGTGGACAGCCAGATCATGTAGGGTCCTGTAGACCCAGAAAAGACTGGATTTATTCTTTCACTGAGATGGTATGCCGTTGGAGTATTTTCAGCAGGGAATTGACATGATCTGACAATTTTTTTTAAAAAAAGTAGGATTACTTTAACCAGAATTAAAGTCAGTGTCATAGACAGGATTCTAGATGGATTCAGAAGACCCTCCCCCCTTCTTTATACACCCTGTATAATTCCCACTCCTTGACGGTGGGTGAAATCTGTGAACATGATGGTGCATCACTCCTGTGATTTTGTTACTTATCAGTTGACTTTGCACTGACTTTGCTGCCCAGGCTGCCTAACCAGGTAGGCCCTTAAAAAGACAAGAAGTAGCAGCTGTGCACTCCAGCTGGCTTCAAATAAAGCAAAGATCATGTTGCGAAATGTCTGTGGGGGCCACGTGATAAGGAGCTGCAGGCAGCAGCTAGGAGCTAAGAGTGATTCCTGGCCACCAGCTAACAAGAAATGAGGACCACAGTCATACAACCACAAGGATCTGTATGCTGCCAACCAGTGAGCTTGAAAGAGCCTCAGAAGAGACTGCTGACATTGTGATTTCAGCCTGATAAAACCCTGAGCAGAAGATCCAGCTAACCTATATCCACACTCCTGACCCATAGGTTGTGAGATAAATCATTTGTTGTTTTAATAAGAAACAACAAACTGATTTTGTGTTGTTTTAAGGTACTCTATTTGTAGTAATTTGTTACACTGCAGTAGAGAATGAATACAGTTGGCAATGGTGGAAGCAATCAGACCTTTTAGGAGGCTGTAGCAATAATCCACATGGCAGATGATGGTGGCTTGGATCAGTGATATGTCCTGTGCTGGTCAAGCCAACAGGACTTGCTGATGGATTGGATGTGGAATGTGAGAGGAAGTTGTCAAGGATGACCATAAGGTATTTGGCCTGAGCAACTGGAAGTCGGGGACGGTCAATTACCGAGAATGGGAAGGCTATGGGAAGAGCAGGTTTGATGTTCTTCTGGCAGGTGGAATCAGTAGGAATCCCAGGTTCTGTTCTATTGGGAATGTCAATTAGACATCAAAATGGAGACGTCCAGGAGGCACAAGTGGATGTCCAAGGCAGGAATCATGGGTGAGGCCCCGGCTGCCAATGTAAGTTTGGTATCATCAGCAAATATATGATCTCTAAAACCATGAAACTGGAGGCGATCACAGCAATTGTTATTATAAATATTTTCAGACTTGTCCAAGCCCACTTCATCTCTCACTTGGACTTCATTAACTTTCTAACTGATCTGCCCTTTCACTATCCACCTTCCCCACTGCTGCTGGAGTGATTTTAAAAAAACACGCGTAAATCAGATCGAGTCACTTCTCTGTTTAATACCCTCCAGAGGATTCCTATCGCACTGAACTCGTTAGCTTTTGTTGTATTGCAAACCACCCCAAAATTTAGCAGTTTTGCTCTAAAACAGCAGATTTTTTAAAAAAAATCTTGATTCTGTGGATCTGCTGAATGATTTTTCTGGTCTAGAGTGCTCAGCAGGGGCAACGGCTCACTCATAGGTCCTGTGGTTAGCTAGTTGGTCAAAAAGTAGAGAATTTAACTGGGATGTGCCTCTTCTCTCCCCCTCCAGCGGTCTAGCCCAGACTTCTTCCACGGTGGACTTAGAGTTCCAAAAGCAGCAAGAGAGAGCAAGCCCCAGTGACTAGCACCTTTCAAGCCTTTGCTTAGGTCATGTTTGCCAATGTCCCATTGGCCAAGGCAAATCAAAGGACCTGCCGAGATTCTAGGGGCAGAGAAATAGACCCCACCTCTGATGAGAGCCACTGCAAAGTCACACTGCAAAGAGGGGTGTGCAAAAAGGAGATGGGAAGAATTATAATAACACCAAAGACAATTCTGAATCCTTACTCTGGCTTTCAATGTTCTGCATGATCTGACCTGTCTACCTCTTCAACATTATCTCATTCAGCTCTCTCTCTTTCTCTCTCTTCTCTAGTAGACATCATCTTTTTAGAGCAGTTTTAGGTTTACAGCAAAATTGAGCAGAAAGTACAGAGATTTCCCATATATCCTCTGCCCCCAAACGTGTATAATCTCCACCATTATCAACATCCCCTGCCATCTGCTCTTTTTTACACCAACTCTTTTTTTAAAATATTTATTTATTTTTATTGGGGTGTAGTTGCTTTACAATATGGTGCTAGCTCCTGCTGCACAGCAAAGTGAACCAGCCATATGTATACACACATCCCCTCCTTTTTGATTTCCCTCCCATCCATGTCACCACAGAGCACCGAGTAGAGTTCCTTGTGCTATACAGCAGGTTCTCATTAGTTATCTATTTTATACATACTAGAGTATATATATCAATCCCAATCTCCCAATTCATCCCACCCCTCCCTTTTCCCCACTGATGTCCACACATTTATTCTCTACATCTATGTCTCTATTTCTGCTTCACAAATAGGTTCATCTGTACCATTTTTATAGATTCCACATATATGTGTTAATGTATGATATTTGCTTTTCTCTTTCTAGCTTACTTCACTCTGTATGACAGTCTCTAGGTCCATCTGTGTCTCTACAAATGACCCAATTTTGTTCCTTTTTATGGCTGAGTAATATTCTATTGTATAAATGTACCGCATCTTCTTTATCCATTCGTCTGTCAATGGACATTTAGGTTGCTTCCATGTCCGGGCTATTGTTAATAGTGCTGCAATGAACATTGGGGTGCATGACTCTTTTTGAATTATGGTTTTCTCAGGGTATATGCCCAGTAGTGGGATTGCTGGGTCATATGGTAGTTCTATTTTTAGTTTCTTAAGGAACCTCCATAGTGGCTGTATCAAGTTACATTCCCACCAACAGTGGAAGAGGGTTCCCTTTTCTCCACACCCTCTCCAGCGTTTATTGCTTGTAGATTTTTGATGATGACCATTCTGACTGGTGTGAGGTGATACCTCATTGTAGTTTTGATCTGCATTTCTCTAATAATTACTGATGTTGAGCATCTTTTCATCTTTTTACACCAACTCTTGAGCCAAAATGCTCCTCTCCTATAATTTAATTTAACAAGCCTATTCTTGGTTCAGAGAATCTGCTGCTCCCTCTGTCTGAAATATTATTCCCCATGATTTTGTCATGGCAGGCTCTTCCTTTTCATTGAAACTTCAGCTTAAATGTGTTCTTCTCCTTCTTCTTCTTTTTTTCCAATAAATTTATTTTTGGCTGTGTTGGGTCTTCATTGCTGTGCACAGGCTTCGGTAGTTGTGGCACGTGGGCTTCAGTAGTTGTGGTGCACGGGCTTAGTTGCTCTGTGGCATGTGGGATATTCCCGGACCAGGGCTCGAACCCATGTCCCTGCATTGGCAGGCAGATTCTTAATCACTGAACCCAGGGAAGCCCTTAAATGTGTTCTTCTGAGAGAGGCTTCCCCCCACCTCCTGATCACCCTCCATCTTACTCTCTGGTTGAATTCTCTTCACATCGCTTATTACCATCTGATCTTTTTCTAATTCATTTACTTGCTCATACACATCCCTTCCCCTCAAAGAATGTAAGCTCTGTAAGAGCAGAGACTATTTTATTCAAGAACAGCATTTTGCATATAGTGGATATTTATATAATTGTTAATGAAAATTCTCAAATGCCAAGTGAAGAATGTCCTCCTACCATGGAAAATTGAGAGCTGACTATAATAAAATGACCCTCATTCAGCTAAGGTTTATAAAAAGTAAAGCTGTATAACTTAAACTGATAGTGCAATAGAAAACTTTTTTAAAAAATAAGAGACAAATTCATCTTTTAGATGCTCAGGTAAAATGCATTGTCTTCTTAAGGTATTTACGATGTTGACTATCTCTTTAAAGGATTTCCTTCTCAGTGATGTAAGATGTAACAAATGGTACCTAGATCCCTGGGTTAGTGTCCTGCCAGCTGTTCATCCTGAACTTCTCTGTTCTGATTAATAACAAGTAATCAAATATCCTATAATAAATAGGAAAGCCCTTAATGCTTACTTCCTGCATTTTCTGACATATTTGCCAAAAAGCCACTCACTAATAAATTTTATTTCTCAGCTGACTCCCTGTTATGGACTGAATGTTTGTGTCTCTCCTCTCACTGACCCAATTTCATATGTTGAAGCCCTAACCCTTAATGTAAGGCTATTAGGAGGTGGGGACCTTTGGAGGTAATTAGGTTTACGTGAGGTCATGAGGGTGGGGCCTGTATGATGGGATTAGTGCCCTTATTAGAAGAGGAAGAGACCCCAGAGCTGTTTCTCTTCACCATGTGAGGACACAGTGAAAAGGCTGCTGTGTGAAAACCAGGAAGAGGGTTCTCACCAGAACCCAACCATGCTGGCACCCTGATCTCAGACTTCCAACCTCCAGAGCTGTGAGAAATAAATGTCTATTGTTTAAAGGTCCAGTCTATGGTATTTTGTTATGGCAGCCCAAGCTAACTAAGGCATCTCCTTTTCATTCTTTTCTCCATTTTCTTGCTCCCTCTCACTGAGTCCGTCTTTTCTGGATCAACCAGTTTTAGTGGTTCTACTTTCCAGGGAATATGTGTAGTTTGTTTCATTTGTGGTTTCTGATTAGTCCTTGCAACAGATTCATCTGTCTGCTCCAGTGCCATTCACTTTTCTTAAATCAAACAACTCATGTCTCCTCTATTCTACTCCAGCATTCATCAACTTCATCTCATACACCCCAGGGAAATTCCATTCTCTTGGCAATAGGCAGAGAACTTCTTCAGCACCACGCTGGATAGCTTAAATCTGAATGTCAGCATGCAAATAGAGATGAGTGCAGATCTAGTGGGGTGGGGGTGAGGTGGCAGGAGAATAATATTCCTGGGATTTTAGAATACTGAAATTGGCCAGTGACCAGGGTCACTATGCAGAGCCAAGGCCTTGCGTTTACTTGCTATTCTTGTTTTCCGCCTGGGCAGTAAGAAGCCCTCATTTCCCAGCTTCCTTTGCATCTAAGTGGGGCCATATGACTAGTACGATTAGTTCTTTTCAATGATTTGTTTGTGGAAGTAATCCATGCCACTTTTAGGCTTGGGGCCAAGGTTGGGGCTGGGTAGGAGAAGGTGGGAAGAAGTTGATACTATTGAGAAACAGAATTCTCTGAGGATGATCCATCAAGATGAAAGCAATAAGAATAGGGGTCTGGCTGAAGGGCAACGAAGTAGACTTTCCTCCTCATGGGATGAGAGTAGAATTTAGGAAACATCCATATAATGCACAGTAGCTCCTGGTGACACACAAAGACACAAGTGTTCATTTGGGATTCATGGTAGGTGGAGGAAGATCCTTCTTAAAAACTAAAAGAGCCACATAAACAAAATGAGAAATAGTGGGGAAAGGAGAGAAAAAGACTACAGCTACTCAGAGAACTGCAAAAGAACAGACAAAGAAGACAGACAGCCCAGGAGTAGGAACATCTACTATCACTAATGGTGGTTTTCGGGGGTGGTCCCCACTGAGTTCCCTAAGAAGCAGCCTCCTGTCCTCTGATAGAGAAAGGAGAAGCTGCTTGGTTGCTCGGGCTGGGGAAGGGGGACTTGAGTTAGTGAGTACGCCTTGTACAGACACTCAAGCAGTTCTCCTGTTGTCAACTCCATCTCACACCCAGCCTTCAGAGGTCATGGGGTTTGTGATGGGAGCCAATTCCATTCTTGTTGGTGTACCTCCTACTGGCAGTTGGAGTCCTGTTTTCCTCTCTTTGTAGCAGCCTCTTGTGGGACTGTGGGCCCCAAACCCTCAGTTCAGCTGACTTCAGGGCAGGAATGGACATTCCCACATCAAGCATCATCAAGCATGGCTTCACTCTCTGAACTTTGCTGTTCAAACAGGGCTGTTTGAAGTTCTTGCCTGGCAGTAGGCCAGAAGCAAAAAAGTTTTAATGTTCCCGGAAGCAGCCCTTCATGGTTGGGGGAGGGAGTCATGAGTCAATGCTGTAGCCTACTCTGAGCTGGTTCTACATGGTTCTTCAGAAAGCTCCCGAAAGACCTGAGACCTAGCTGTGCACAGTGGTAACCAGCTTCCTGTCTCGCATCCACCACCCTCTCATTTCTGCTATCTGGGTTCACTCATTGTACAAGGCCTTTCTTCCCCTCTGCTAAGACTAGACTTTCCAACTTTCAACATTGTGTTAGAACATCTGCTGTGGTTTCTTCTCTCATGCATTTTGTCTTTGTGGGTTATAGTTTTAAATTCCTTATCGTCATGTCTGTGGAGTTAGAAAGGAAGTGGAGATACTGTATGTCTTCAAATTGCTCTTCTTCCCCTGCTGACTCCTACTTAACCCTCAGCTCCCATGTTGCTTCCTCCAGGAAACCTTCCTGGACCTTCCCATCAAAGTGAGGTTTCCTGTTTGGCCCTCATAATATCCTACATTCATCCTCATAGCACTTATTTGTCAGTTTACCACTCTCCCAGTAGGATCTAAGCTCCATGAATCAGCCTGCATCTCTTTTCTAGAATCTATATGTTTTGATTCAATGAACAAAGCACTTTCCTCTGTCCAACATGTTCTAAACAGACCCAACCTCCCAATCCTTCCATATAGCGATTAGGTGACCACTGAGGTCACCCACATAGAGACCCTTTTTTGGCACCTCTTCTTGGAAAGGCTCAGCTTTGAGCCAACTCAAATTATGTCATGCTCAGAATTATGTCATCAAGAATGAGTTGTCAGCTAGCAAAGTTATGTCAGCATAGACATGAGTAGCAGGTGATTTGGGGAATGGAGACAAAAAAAGCAGAAAGTCACTGAACTAGACTTGATTTTCTTCCCACCCCCCTACCCCAACCCCAGCTCAAGCTAAGTCATTGACCAACTCCCAGCATCTTCTGATTTGAGTTACTCCTGAATGCAGAGTTGTCCTCAGTGTTCTTGGGCTGCTGATACTCTCTTATCCCTTGCCTCTCACCATGCTGAGGCACCTCTACCTGCCTAGCTAGCCATAGGCTTTAGGTACCATCCCCAAAGACAGGACACAGACTCTCTGCGAACCACCTTCGTAAGACTGGTGACCGCACAGTGAAAGAGTGTGTAAAGCTAGTGCCTTCAAAATCTTACTTAACTGATGGAGAGACAAAAATAAATGATTGCTTCAAATAAAAATCTCTGAGATATTTTACAGAAATAGGCCAAAGATTGTTTGGTTTAAAGAACTATTAAAGCATGACAAAGGGATCAACGAGGTTCCCCACTCCATCCTGAAAGTCCTTCATGTGACTTCCGTGTCCGCACTGCACCTGATTTTAAAACTAGCACATGTATGACATATAATACAACATTTATAAATTAAGGAAGCCCACCTCTTTTAAGTAAGAGTCTTTAAATCTCCATTTCTGACAGTCCTACTATTTGCATGGTGACTGTAACAGGCGTATTTTTTGGAAAATAGTGAATAAAAACTGACAAGCTATCTGGGGAATCTGAATGTATAATTGATAGGGGCATAAATTAATATGATTAGGCCTTTATTGGGTACAGTGGCTGCCAAACCTACAAAAGGGGCCTGGAATGAAACATGGCTGTGGTCTCACTGCTGATAGACATCAGTATGTAATGTGGATTCTCTCAAACTTTCTCATGTGGTCTGCTGATGACAGGACTGAGCCTAATTGAAATTTTTTATCTTTTTGTTGCATACAGACAGTTTTGGCTGGTTACTTCCTTTGGAAAGAGGAGAAAACCAGGTGATTAAAAAAAAAAATCAAGGTTTTCAGTGAAGGTCTTAATAAAATCGTTTTTATAAGGCTTTAGAAATTAGTGCTTTGTAAAGCCACTTTGGAGAACCCGACTTCTGGAAATTCCTTTGCACTATGATTTTTCAAATATTCCTAATTAGGCATGTCCAAACCAAAGTAACACAGAAAATTCAGTCACTTCTGGGAAATTGATGGGACTTTCATAAAATCATGGTTAATAGTTTAGCTTTTTTTGACACTTATAAAAACGTTTCTTAATGACCATGATAAAATGCATCTTTGCAGAATAACATCTATATGTCCATAAGTAACAAAATTAAAATAATTTTCCCATCCATTCTAAAAAACAAATTTACATGCTTAATAGTTAAACAATGATCATCCCTGCATACCAGTACTTTTGCTTATATACAGTTTTCCACTGTATGTTTTAGGTTGCAATACTGTGATCAAAAGTAGGAGGTTGGAGTTGTGATATTTACAGAATGGCATGTTAAGTTTCAGAGATCGAAGCACTTTCATCTGTAATTTTCCAGAACTTCCTCATTTTATAGCATATAAAATATTAGTCACATTTTACATCTGCCCTTGGCAGTAGTAAGTTTAAGATGTGAAACAAGCTCGATATGATTTGGGGCAACATTTGTGTACTGCAACCAGAAAGGTCATATGTTTTATGTACTTTGTGATAAAAGTGAGTGTTGATATCTAGGGACTGGACAATGAAAACTAATGGGGCATTGGAACTTTCTTGGTGACCTCATGAAGCAATTTACGATCCTTTTATCACCCCTAATACGATGTTGTCATAAAAGTGATCTTTTAATTAAATGTAACAGGAAAACTCTGCACCCTCATTGGCGTGTTTCTGGTCCTGGTGAGTTAACATCTTTAATAGCATACCATCAGCAGTCAGCAATGTTGGATTTATAAAATACCGTTCCTCTCGAGTACTTTCAAAGCTATGATCTCTGTAGCTGTATCAGTTACCCCAGGGTCTGAAGTGTAAAAGGAAACCAATTGGAAGAGTTTCTCTTGCAGAAAGGCAGTGGAATATCATAGGAAGACAACTGGGCTAAGAAGAGACATGGGCTATCACTTTCTAAATGCCTATTATGTGCTAGGCATTCCACCAAACTTTACCCTGACTTTTATTTCAAATAGTCTAGCCCTTATTCTCTGGAGAACTGGGTTCTGTATCAGTCTCTGCCACATTTGGTTGTGTGATCTTGGGCTCATAGCTCTGATCTCAGTTTTCTCTTCTATAAATGGGGTGGGAGAGTAAAGAATGGGACCAGAGGGTCTCTAATTGCAGCTTTAAATTTCTATACAAGAAATAAAAGAATGAGGATAGAAGAGAGGAAGAGAATCAGAGGAAGGGACATTATTGGAGTTTACCGTGAACCATCCATTGCCCTGGGATCTGGAGACAGATGACCAAAATATAGCCCCTGCTATTAAAGAATCATACGTAGGCTTGTGGGAGAATGAATGCCATGTTAGCATAAGAAAAATGTATGCTGGTAATGGCAAGCACAGAGAGCTATGGAAACAGACGAGGAGGTGCAGCTCAAATGAAAAGTTGAAGGAAGGCTTCCAGGGGGAGATGACCACTAGCAAAACCTTAAATAATGAGGAATGTGACCTGGGTGAGGAAAAGTGGGACTAGTGTCCCAGGCAGAAGGAAGACTTACAGGGATGAAACAGCCTGGTGTATGCAAGGAAATGCAGGAGGTTTGCTATGACGAAGGCATCAAACACAAGCTTGTTACTACAAGGAGCAAAGATCAAAGACATAAAGGGGGGCTTCCCTGGTGGCGCAGTGGTTGAGAGTCCGCCTGCCGATGCAGGGGACACAGGTTCGTGCCCCGGTCCGGGAAGATCCCGCATGCCGCGGAACGGCTGGGCCCGTGAGCCAAGACCGCTGAGCCTGCGCGTCTGGAGCCTGTGCTCCGCAACGGGAGAGGCCACAACAGTGAGAGGCCCGCGTACTGAAAAAAAAAAAAAAACAAAAAAGACATAAAGGGGACCCCGTTCATGAAATTTCTTACAAGTTGGGCTAAGGAGAGTGGACTTTATCCCACAGGAAATGAGAAGCCACAGACAGGTCCGATTGAGATTTAGAAAAATGAGCCTGGCTACAAGAAGAGGGGAGATCTGAATAGAACAAAAATGGAGGCAAGCAGGTCAGTTAAGAAGCTACGGCAACATTTGTTGAAAGATGATCTGTCCCTGAACTGGGGAAATGGCATGGGTGCTGAAAAGAGGAGACAGGCATGAGAAAAGTTTGGAAGGTGAAATCAGCATGGCATGGGCTTGATTGGATGGGGGATCAGTCTAAGAAGGGGGGACAGTCTGGACCAAATTGCTGGCCAGCTCCATCAATTCAATGAAAGCAAAAGTCAGTTAATTCCGTGGAGAAAAACAATTAGATACTTTCTTTGTTTCTGTGGTCGTGAAAAATCCAAAATGTTGATGAACTGAAATAATTTTTTATTAAGTGCTCGGCATGATCTTCCCTATCAGTTGTCTTCCCCAGAAGCCAGTAGGGGATAAAGAAAGTCATTTTTACCTCCGCTTTGTAGCTGGAGAAACAGAAGTCCTGACGTATCGGGTGATACAGCACCAGGATGTCGGTACAGAGGAGGAAGCCACCTCTCCTAGCTCCAGGTGCACACGATTATTCCTTTCACAGCCTGCCTTCTCTACGACAGAGAGACTTAAAGCAATTCTTTTCAATAAGTATTGATTGTTATTAGCATTCCGATTTTTAAAATATTTAAATTCTCTTCTCTGATAACATAAGGATTTATAGTCCTTAGTTTTCCCTAGGGAAATAATTGTCCTTTGAAATTTGCTTAAGTTCCTAAATATTCATGTGAATAGTGAACAAGTAGTAGCTACTACTATACTATTTAAAAAGAGAACATTTACAACATCGACACCCTTCAACTTGAAAAGGTAGCCCAAATTAATCCATGATAGCACTCATTTACATGAGATGTGTTCCATTCACAGGAGAATTCTTGACAGTGAAACTGATTCTTGATTTTCCATGGTGATTGGACAACTGGAAAAAACAAATAATCCCAAATCTCACTTTAACTAGTATTTTTAATCTCCTCATGTATCAACCGTTTTACCAGGGCTGCAATCAAGCAGCAAAATTAACCTGCTTGAGTCTTATCTTTTTCCCACTTCAAGACCTGTTGAGAATTTCACCCTGGGACACTGGGAAATAGGAAACACAAAGACCTTGCATTTCAGCAAACAAGATGATACTTAGGAAAGACCATACATTGCATTTTAGTAAGTCGCTGAGAAATCCATTAATTCTGCACTGTATCTTTCAGTCTTCTTCTGAGCTATGAAATCCTCACAACTCAAATCAACGTCCTCTCAGCCCTAGGTTAATAAAGGGATTCCTCAGGGACTGAGGTCAGTGACGCAAGAATTAAAATCAGGTAGGAAACACCAGCATACAGTTGTGGCCACAGAGCTGGGATGTGAATGTTAATAAAAACAGTACATTTGATGCCTTGATATGTAAGTTTCATTGAGCACAAGTCTATTACTTTACTCTCAGAATGAGGGTGACAAATGAATTTGAGAGGTTAAATAGATCTCACACTGACACTCTCTCTACTCTTACTGGTTCAAGCCAATTTTACGTCTTGACTGGAGTCTTCAAACATCTTCCTAACTGATCTGTTTACTTCCGGAATACCTTTAGAATACCTTGCCTTCTGTGCTGCTAAAATTATGAACCTACTTGTCTTCACATTTCAATATCTCCCTATAGGGTGTGTGATAATATCCAAATTCCTTTACTGGTGTGTAATACATTTCTGGTTCAGCCTCTGCCTGTGTGCCTCACGTCCTCATGTCCTACTACTTTCCTTCACCAACCCTGAGTTCCAGCCAAGTTCAACCAACTGTAGGTCTTCAAAAATACTACTTTTGCTTACGCCTCCTCCAACTGGCACGTCAACCTGCCACTCCATCAAGAATCAGCTAAAGGCTCACACCTGAGTCCAGTGATGTGGCATGGTTCCTGAAAAAAGTAAAAGGATGGGGGCCAGACAGATATGGGCTGGAATCCAGGCTCCACGCCTGACTGGCGATATGACCTTGAAGGAATTACTTCAGTCTCTAACCAGAATCCGCACCAGAAACAACGGGATAACAGCAATATCTATGTCACAGGAATACTGAAGGAATTAAAGAGCAAACGTAAAGCTTACAGCACAGTACCTGGCACTTGATAAGGACTCAAAGTGTTAGATGTTATAGTATTACTGGTAGTAACTTTTAATCATTCTTCATGCTTCCACCAAGCCCAAATGCATAGTCTAGCAGCCATATTCCTACACCTTTTCTTGCTGTAATTATTTAAATGTCTGTGTCTTCTGCCAGGCTGTGCAGGATCTGTGTACCCCGTGTGAAATGTTCAGGACCTGTCTTTGAATGAATGAATGAGGAAATTGAAAACCTTCCCTCTACTGCTCCTGTAAATGTAGAATAAGATACATTTTTTTTCACATCCGTTTCAACTTGGGAAGGATTCTATATGACAGTTTATAGCACATTATCAATCTCACTTTTATTGGAATATTGACTTTAATTTTTTTCCCAAGAATATATGAAGGACAGCTAATAAGCCCATGTTTCAATGATTTGAATCACATACACTGCATTCTATAAGATAATTATTTTATGGCACATTTTAGCAAATTACTGGTATCTTGGCAGTGGCAGTGATGGTGTTTCATTTTTATTTAGTCATATTCTCTAATCTTCCTTCCTGTTACTATTACTGCATTCTACTTATCACCTGTTCACTTTAGCTGTTCTTGTCTCTTTCTGTCTTGTGTTTCAATCAAGTGGGATAAGGTCTGATAGGAGAAGATGAAGTGAAGAAGAAGTGAGCCTTAGAAGACACACACAGTAGCCACTGTTTGAAAGTGCCTAATCCACCATCTTGAGACAAAAGTTGACCATTATTTTTTGTTTAATTTTATTAATATATAATATTACAAGTAATAAAAAAAAATGAATCCCATTGTATGAAAGGAACCACACAGAGACTAAAGCTCCCTAAGCCTCCCAGATCCTTTTCTGTACTATATTTGAGCATGTATGTATGTATCTGTATATATTTACTTAATAATTTTTTATACTGAATTCATAATTCTTTTTTTGAGTGTTGAGCTTTTCCATGCCAGTATATATGGCTTAATTTTGTTTTAAAATTTTGCATAGTATTCCTTTATATGGCTATACTGTGATTTATTAACCATTCTACTCTTGATAAATATTTAGGTTATTTCCATTTTTATCTTGCAATAACACCCTTATACACATCTCCTTGTATACATGAATCTATATTTCTCTGGGAGTAGATGATGAGAAGTGTAATTGCTGTGTCAAAGTATTTGGACTTGGAAAAAGAAAATTTTATTCAATTATTTTTTTTAACAAGAATACAATCTTACAGTATAAAATTCAGATGTTATAAAATGGTATTTACCTTCCAATGCCTGCTATCTAGTCATATAGTTCCCTCCCAGGAAGCAACCAGTGTTATCATTTTTATGTATGTCCTTCCAGAGATATTTTTCCATATTGAAGCAAATAATTAAATAAATGTACTTATCTTGATGTGTATATTATGTAAGCAAAGGTGTGTGTGTATAGGTAAGTCTACAATTCTTTATCCGCTTTTCTGAAAAAAATCTCTATTTATAGTCTTATATCATCTCACTGGACATGAATTTTCAAACATTTTACCACCAAAATATCCATATGTTTGATTAAGGGGTGCTGCTTCAGGCTGCACTAGGGGTATAAGCCCAATAATGTATTTCTAAAATCCAAACTACTCTGAATTCTAAAACCATCTGGCCTCAAAGATTGCAGACAAGAGATTATAGGCCTAAATCTGTCTTTTTTAATCCTATGAATGATCCCAGAAATTGTAATAAATTTAACAATATGCTCTTTGTTGTTTATCACTTAATTCATTTTAGAGATATTTTCACATTTCACAAAATAGTCTATACATCGTTTTACACATAATTCATCTTACATATAATTTCATATAATATTACAAAGTATATCTCAATGTTTTTAATAGATTCATATTACTTCATTGTATTGATGTACCATAATATGTTGAATGGGTCACTTATTGATGGTCATTTAGCTTTTTCCCAATATTTTACAAATAATACTACAATGAATAAATTGCTGAGTCAAAGTATATGTGCATTTATATATATATATTATATATATATACATTTTTTTTTTTTTTTTTTTTTTTTTTTGCGGTAAGCGCGCCTCTCACTGCTGTGGCCCCTCCCGTTGCGGAGCACAGGCTCCGGACGTGCAGGCTCAGCGGCCATGGCTCACGGGCCTAGCTGCTCCACAGCATGTGGGATCTTCCCGGACCGGGGCACGAACCCGTGTCCCCTGCATCGGCAGGCGGACTCTCAACCACTGCGCCACCAGGGAAGCCCTTACATGTTTTTTTAACCTTACAATCCTGAGGAATGTATCTCCTGATGTCCTGTTGGGGTCACATGATCTTCCATGAAGCAAATACTGTAGGTAGGGGGTTGAAATACTCTTGCTGGAACTTGGGGCAAGGGAAGGGCAATATCAACCCCACATAATTTACATTGAGTAAACTGGGTAATTATAGCATCAGGGGGGCATGGGACCCAAGTAAAAGGGTACCAAGTAGACAAACAAGATGTGTCCACTATGTGTATTAGTATCTATTCAACACCCATTCTACTAAGTGTGGTAAAGTCTCATGCTTAGTTGAGGTTTCTTAAGCTTGTGTGGATAAGTTTTACTAATTAAAATTTTAGAAGCCAATTATATTACCCATTCAGGTTTAGGAGGGTCTCTGCTTTTGTTTGGGTGAGACAAGAACAGGAAAATGATACAAGCTAGTGGATAACTGAGATTACTGGGGTTCTCAAAGGTGTATTCTGCATTCAGCTGTGCAGGTTTCACTATACAACTTATATAACCACACACAGCAGCCCTGATTATCACTCTCCAATATCCTGAGAGGTTAAATAATCTTAGGACTGAAGTTGCAAGCCTTGTGTAAAATGAAATTCATCCATTATAAGTGTCAGTCTCATGAGACTTGACAAATGCGTATAATCATGTAATAGCTGCCCTAATCATGGAATAACCACGCTAAGGTATAGAATACTTCCATCACCCCCCAAAGTTCTCTCATTCTCCCTCTCAGTCAACACCGTCCCCACCACCACTTCTGGCTTCCAGCTACTTCTGACCTGCTTTCTATAACCATAGCTTTACCTATCTGAGAATTCTCTGTACGTGAAAACGTGATCTTTTATAAATGGCTTCTTTCACTTAGTACAATACTTTTGAGATTCAAACATATTGCTGCACATATTTGTACTTTGTTTCTTCTTATTGCTAATGAGTATTGTACTGTACTGCTATACCATTTTGTTCATGTGTTTACCAGTTGATAGTCATTTGGATTATTTTCAGCCTCTGGCTATTATGAATAAAGCTGCTGTGAATATTCATGTACAGCTCTTTGCCCAAGACATATGTTTTCTTTTCTCTCAGGTAAGTATTTAGGAGTGGAATTGTTGAATTATGATAAATATATATTTAATTTTATAAGACACTGCCAAACTCCTTTGCAAAGTGGCTGTACCGTGTTGCATTCCCAGCAGTAACACATGAAAGTTTTACCTGCTCCATATCTTTGTCAACACTTGACATTATCAGACTTTTACGTTTTAGCCATTCTAGTGGGTGTGTATTGGTATTTCATTGTGGTTTTAATTTTCATTTCCTTAGTTAGTCCTAAGGAAATTAGTCTTCTTGACTAATGATGTGAGCATATTTTAGTGGCTTATTGGCTATATATCTTCTTTGGTGAAGAGTCTGTTCAAATCTTTTGTCCCCTTTAAAATCAGGTTGTTTGCCTTCCTATCACTGAGTTGAGAGTTTTTTATGTAATCCTACACCATTCTTTCCGTTGATGGGACACAAGTGTTTCAACTGATTTGTGCCATCTACATTCTAGATAAAGTAACAGAAAGCTGATTAATTATATATCCCTAGTTCTGTGTTGGAGGAAAACCTTATTTTCCTCTGCCTTCATAGTTCCATATGGAGGCTGCTCCCTTAGAATTACCTTTCTGCCTCTTGCCCCACCACTTCGCCAGCAGGGTGGGATGAGAGAGCTATCTGACTGGTGAATCTGGGAGAAGTTGTGAGCATGCTCAATTAAGCCCCTGGGTGCTCTGGGGTTTGTTGTGTACAGAGTGTGCTTTTTTTGCACCTCCCCACTATAGTAGTGTCACAGCCTGTGGTTTTCCAACCACTGCCTGTGACTGGGAGGCTTAGTTCAATTGAAAAGGTTCTAACAAGTCTATTTGGTCCTCACACTAAGTTTTACCAAAAATCAGCTTTTTTTCAGTAAAGTCATCATGAGAGTGGGTATCCTATTATCTTTGTCATATATTGTTACTCAATAAAGGAGTGACTATCCTATCATATTCACAAGTCCCAACTGCACTTAAGAGAAGGAGATTATACAGGGCAGGAAGACCAGGAAATGGGAATCTTGGGACCATCTTAGAATTCTGCCTATCATGGTACCTGATACCAGGAGGATATGAAACTATCTGTATCCAGAACAAGAAGGTGCATGTAAAGGATCTGTTCCTTAGGGAATTTTAAATGCATGAGAGCTGGTGGCAAATGCCTTTAAGGACCTTAAGGTAAATTAGATCCTACTTCTACTACTGATTTTGGAAATAACCAAAAACTTAAGTATCAAAACAGTAACAGAAGACTTCTTTTAGAGCTTAATTTTCTAATTTAATCAATATATCATACTGACCCACATAAAGCTATTAGCTATCTCTTAAATTTTTTTTGCCCTGTTTCTCGCATCCATTTGCCCCTTTGCCCCACCATTCCTGTATGTATATATTTCCATTCCTCATTTCTGTTTCATAAAAAATCTTGTAATATTTTCCTTAGAATTCTGAAATCTATTTTAGTTCCAAACAATTCAAGATGGGTGATTTCTGAGAGTCCATGTGTTCAGCCCAGAACTTGGCAGGTCTCTAGGAAACAGATTACAAAACACTGCTAAAGTCCAAACCAAAAACCCAGTTTCTTCCAGAAAGATGACTCACAATCTGGCCAGAGTTTCTCAAGTGCAGGTTTCCATGCAGGTTACCGTCAGGTGTCTGTCAGTTTTATTAAAAGGAGCCACAGTCATGTCTTTGGGAATGACTGTACATCAGTTTTCTCAGAAAAGTCTCAGTTTATGCCTTTTGTCCTGGTATAATAATTCATCGTGCACCTTTTCACTCTCAAAAGTTTCTCATTTTAGACACTAAGTTATATGATCATTCTAGGATGTATTGCAGGATACTTTCCAAATTGCAATAGAACTTAACACATACACACACACATATATGCACACACACACACATGCACACACACACAAATAGCCATTTGGGATATTTGTTAGTAAATTCAAACCCCTTATGTGTTGCAAGAATTCAAATTATTTGGCAACGATTCAATAATCAGTCCATGTTTGCTTTCTTCCATATGCATTCTGTGAGTTTTACTCTCATACTTAATAATACAGGTTTTTTTAAATAAAAAAATTACAAGCCTACTAATAAGTATTTCTGTGAATCCAATTTAAGATCATCAAGTAATACATTTTGAAACTAGAGGATGTATCAACAAATATATATTAATGGAGAGAGATTCTCCCATTCTCCAATTCCGTTATGTTGTAGAAGACCAGAAATGCTATACTGTGGTCTGGGGATTCTAAAGACCAATAGGTATCAAAGTAAGATTCAGAGAGAGAGAGGAAGAGAGAGAGAAACAGAGACAGAGAATGAGAGCATTGATGAAGTAAATCCATGTGCTTTTCTGGGTCAAAACACATGTACGCACCCAGGTCAAAGAAGACTGTGGGTCCAAGGCTGGGACACAGGTGAATAAGAGGTGATACCTTGGAAGCATCTGCATGGGTAGGTCACTCAAACAGCCAAAGTCAAAAATCCAGTAAAGAATATCAAGGATGAAGAATGTAGAAATATCATGGAAATCAAGTAAAATCTAATAGATAAAGCATTCTTTTGCTCAAGTTTAACTGATTATTTCCCTCCCACTCTGGGAGAAGAGTATTACTTGCTAGAGGATGTAAGTGAAGATAGATGACATGGTTTGGAGTGTAGCATCAGGCACCAGACACTGTTTTTACCAGAGATGGTGTCTGGGAATAATTTTGTCTATTGAATATACTTTTAACAAATACTTGAATGCCCTTTATGTTCCAGGCATTGTGTTAAGTGTTGGATGTATAATGGAGAGAAAAAGAGAAAAAAACTGTAATAGTGACAACAAAAGGTCCAGTCGCTGCTCTTAAGGGACTTATAGCGTAGTCCCTTAATTTTGCTTTCATTCTGTTGCTATATTCATTTCAGTTGTTACTATGCTTATTGGATAGACATGATACCCTTCTTATGATTTACACGTACACCTAATTATTTAGGAAAAATTTCTGGAGCAAAAGGTATGTTTTGGTCATTGTTTTGGTGCTGGGGCCAATGGTTGTGTATCTTTCATTGTAAGCTAAATCTCTAAAATAGTCTTTTAAGCACATTCTGAGTACAAGCACAATGCTATATTATTTGGTGAAAATGTTCATTTTCAAGAGCTCTTTTTCTTTTTTTCTAAAAAGCTCCCGACAATTACACATTCATCGCTTTCCTTAAGTGCTATCACTTACATAGCCTCTACATAGTACTTCAACATGAGGTTAATTGCAGCTAAAGAAAAGTTTATGATTAGTCCAGACAGGTATTTTTCTTCATTGTCTAATACCATAAATCCATTAAATTCCTATCCAATTTGTCATCCTCTCCTTGAAGACTGGGTTATATGACCTGCGATACTAGTTCAGTTGCGTGATTATAATTGGGATTGGCAGAGAGCTTTCAGGGTTGCAATAAATTTTGCCACAGGCAGAGAGGGATTTTGTACCAACCCAATTCCAACGTGAAATCAGAATTTTTAACTATCTTATTACTGGTGAACAGCATCATTTAGAAGAAAGAGCCATGGCAGTCTTCTGGCTTTAATAATTGCAGTAATTTGCTTTGGAGGACTAAGTTTGAAGTAGCTTACAGATATGTGGTTTTTCTTTGTATTATTTGTGACTAAAGCATGCCACTACCTTTAAACCTGTGTTCTGTAGTTCTTCTGCATCCTTGGATCATTTTTTGCATTGTTTTCATAGCCCACGGATAATCCTTGGGAAATGGGAATGGTGGTAGAGCTCTTGTCAGAGGAAGTGGACAACACATTTTCTTCTGCTCTATTTTTGTCTTTCTGGGAAAAATAGAGGCAAATTTCAGGGACTCTCCAGTGTTTGTGTATACATGTGTGTGTGCGTGTGTGTATGTATGAGCAAGTAGACCACGTGCCCATGATACATGTGTTCCTCCTTGAAATTTCAGTTGTTGACATGCTGGAAAAATTGGGTACGTAAATTATTTCTGCCCCCAGGCAATTTAACTTGTATGGCCAGCACTTATTCACTGGTCACCATGGGTCCCCCTGTCCTTGGCAGCATTACAGGGGTAATATTTTTTAACATGGTTGAACAGCTCTTGGAAATTTCTCCAATGTATTAAGCATGAACAAGCCTTTCTTCACATCAGGCTTGCATGTCTTCCCTCCACATTTATTTCTCTACAACCAACATATTTATTGGGGCCATTATGAGAAAAATCTCCCTCTCCATAAATGTTTGTCTTCCCCTTTGTCCCTTTTATAGGATCGTGAAGAAATGATGGATGGTCTTGTTGGATGATCGTATGTGTGTGTTTGAAGGGGAACTCCCTTTCACTGAACTATCTCCATGAAGTCTTCTTTAAAAAGCCAGACAGTAGCTTTTGGGAGTTTGCTTTGGAGTGACAAATGGGCTAAGTAACAAAATAGGTGATAAACAGGACTCATGATGTCAATAAACAATGGAGTATTCTCTGTACCGGCATTTGCAAATGAATTCATTTACCACACCCATGAGTATCACTAAAATGTATCTAGGATCTAGTTTTGACAGATCACCCTCTGGCCAAATAGCTATCAAAGAGCAGTTTAAATTGTGGAATTCAGATAACAAATGCTCAGATATTACTTCATTTTTTCAAAATTTTCATGATGTAGACACAGTAGAAGGAAAATAATCACATTTTCTGACAATCATCAAGAGCAGTTATCTCTGTGATACAGGACAGTGTTGCCAAGACGGCCTGATGTGTCTGTTGTCACAGCTTCTTGGTTCATAATTAAACTAAAATTCAGGATATATTTGAATCCTGTTTGTGCAAATAGCCATCATTTAAGATTCTGTGGAATCGAGGTTGACAGCTGGGTAATATAAGGATATGTTTACTACCGTAACCTTACAGAGGGAATGGAGAGAGATATAGCTTATAACCATTCCAGCCAATCCCTGCTTTTATTTTGGCAAGTCTGGAATCTATTCCACTTCTAGAGCACTTGTTTTCTATTTACTGGTAGCCAAAGGCATAAGACAGGGAGGAGGCATCCCTACATTAAGTTCTACATCAAGACTTCACACAATTTCCAATTAGTCTGTTGGGGAACTGGGCAAGCGGGGTCAGGAACAAAAATACATCACCATGGGCCTTCCCTGGTGGCGCAGTGGTTGAGAGTCCGCCTGCCGATGCAGGGGACACGGGTTCGAGCCCCGGTCCGGGAGGATCCCACATGCCGCAGAGCGGCTGGGCCCGTGAGCCATGGCTGCTGAGCCTGCGCGTCTGGAGCCTGTGCTCCGCAACGGGAGAGGCCACAACAGTGAGAGGCCCGCATACCGCAAAAAAAAAAAAATTACATCATCACGGTTGTGATGTACCAGGTGAATTTTGGAGGCACTTCCCCCTCAAATACTCCTGTTTACAATCACATTCCATTGGGTTCAGTTAGGAAGCAGACAATCTGAGTACGTTTCTTGGGGGATGTTTCTCAGAAAGCCAGTGACCTGACTAACGCTCGTATTGGCAGCCTCAGTGAAAGCCATGGAGACCAAATGACCCACTTCTGTCTTCAAAGCAAGGCTGAGGGACGATGGGAGCAAAGATCAATCCTGGGCTCTAGCTGCTGCTGCAGCTGCCTCACGGGCAGGTCTATTTCTAGGGAAATTTAGAAGGTTCTATTTTTAATCCTCTTACCTTTAATGTAGAACTGCACTGTTGCATTTGAAGGCATGAGATCAGATTCTGAGCCCTAAAGAGAGCCTCTCTAGTGTAATATATTTTAAAACAGGCGGAACTTGGGCACGTACCCTACCTAGGGTGCTCTCCATTTTCTGGGACTAACAGTCACCACAAGAGTTATTTGGGTGGAAGTTTCGTTTATCAACATATTTTGGCTATCTTTTAATACTTTAACTTTTTAATAATTGAGGTAAAATTTTTATACGTGAAGTGCATAGATCTTAAGTGTACAATACCATTCGGTGACTTATGAAAGATGTATGCACTTGTATAACCAATAGCAAAATCAAGATATAGAACATTTCCATCAATCCAGAAAATCCCCTGTGACCCCTTCCAATCTCTTCCCCATCATGAGCCACCACTCTTAGTTTCTATCACTAAGTTTGTAGGACTTCTATCTTCTAGATATGTCTTTTATCATATGTGTAATGCAAATGTTTTCCTCTACTCTGCGGCTTGCTGTTTAATTTTCCTAATATGTCTTTTGATGAACGTAAGTTTTAATTTTGACGAAAAACATTACAATTTTTTGTAGTTAGTACTTTTTGTGTTCTCACTGAGAAGCATTTGCTTATTACGAGGTCACAATCTTCCTCTGTTTTCCTCTAGGAGCTTTATAATTATACCTTTTAATTTTAGGTGTACAGCTTATCTCAAATTAATTCGTGTATTCGGTGATGGAGGGGTTTATGTTCATTTATTTCTTCATATTTTTCCCAATTGTCTCAGTACTACGTGTTGATAAAATTTTCCTTTCTGTGTTGAATAGCCTAAACACACTTGCTGAAAATCAGTTGAAACTTTATAGTGTAGGTATAGGTTCAGACTCTGTTATGTTACGTTCCAATGATTTGTCTTTCCTTTCATGAATACTATTTTGTTTACTGTTACTTTATAGTAAGTTTTGAAATCAGGTAGAGTGAGACTTCCAAATTTGTTCTTTTTCAAGATTATTTTGACAACTCCAAGTCTTTGCATTCTCATTAAACTTTTATTTATTTATTTATTTATTTTTACATCTTTATTGGAGTATAGTTGCTTTACAATGGTGTGTTAGTTTCTGCTTTATAACAAAGTGAATCAGTTATACATATACATATGTCCCCATATCTCTTCCCTCTTGCATCTCCCTCCCTCCCACCCTCCCTATCCCACCCCTCCAGGCAGTCACAAAGCACCGAGCTCTTCTCCCTGGGCTATGCGGCTGCTTCCCACTAGCTATCTATCTTACATTTGGTAGGGTATATATGTCCATGCCTCTCTCTCGCTTTGTCACAGCTTACCCTTCCCCCTCCCCATATCCTCAAGTCCATTCTCTAGTAGGTCTGTGTCTTTATTCCTGTCTTACCCCTAGGTTCTTCATGACATTTTTTCCCTTAAATTCCATATATATGTGTTAGCATACGGTATTTGTCTTTCTCTTTCTGACTTACTTCACTCTGTATGAGACTCTAGGTCTATCCACCTCATTACAAATAGCTCAATTTCATTTCCTTTTATGGCTGAGTAATATTCCATTGTATATATGTGCCACATCTTCTTTATCCATTCATCCGATGATGGACACTTAGGTTGTTTCCATCTTCAGGCTATTGTAAGTAGAGCTGCAATGAATATTTTGGTACATGACTCTTTTTGAATTATGGTTTTCTCAGGGTGTATGCCCAGTAGTGGGATTGCTGGGTCATATCGTAGTTCTATTTGTAGTTTTTAAGGAACCTCCATACTGTTCTCCACAGTGGCTGTATCAATTTACATTCCCACCAAGAGTGCAAGAGGGTTACCTTTTCTCCACACCTTCTCCAGCATTTATTGTTTCTAGATTTTTTGATGATGACCATTCTGAGTGGTGTGAGATGATATCTCATTGTAGTTTTGATTTGCATTTCTCTAATCATTAATGATGTTGAGCATTCTTTCATGTGTTTGTTGGCAGACTGTATATCTTCTTTGGAGAAATGTCTATTTAGATCTTCTGCCCATTTTTGGATTGGGTTGTTTGTTTTTTTGTTATTGACCTGCATGAGCTGCTTCTAAATTTTGGAGATTAATCCTTTGTCAGTTGGTTCATTTGCAAATATTTTCTCCCATTCTGAGGGTTGTCTTTTGGTCTTGTTTATGGTTTCCTTTGCTGTGCAAAAGCTTTGAAGTTTCATTAGGTCCCATATGTTTATTTTTGTTTTATTTCCATTTCTCTAGGAGGTGGGTCAAAAAGGATCTTGCTGTGATTTATGTCATAGAGTGTTCTGCCTATGTTTTCCTCTAAGATTTTGATAGTTTCTGGCCTTACATTTAGGTCTTTAATCCATTTTGAGCTTATTTTTGTGTATGGTATTAGGGAGTGATCTAATCTCATACTTTTACATGTACCTGTCCAGTTTTCCCAGCACCACTTATTGAAGAGGCTGTCCTTTCTCCACTGTACATTCCTGCCTCCTTTATCAAAGATAGGGTGACCATATGTGCGTGGGTTTATCTCTGGGCTTTCTATCCTGTTCTGTTGATCTTTCTGTTTTTGTGCCAGTACCATACTGTCTTGATTACTGTAGCTTTGTAGTATAGTCTGAAGTCAGGGAGCCTGATTCCTCCAGCTCCGTTTTTCGTTCTCAGGATTGCTTTGGCTACTCGGGGCCTTTTGTGTTTCCATACAAATTGTGAAATTTTTTGTTCTAGTTCTGTAAAAAATGCCAGTGGTAGTTGGATAGGGATTGCATTGAATCTGTAGATTGCTTTGGGTAGTAGAGTCATTTTCACAATGTTGATTCTTCCAATCCAAGAACATGGTATATCTCTCCATTTATTTGTATCATCTTTAATTTCTTTCATCAGTGTCTTATAATTTTCTGCATACAGGTCTTTTGTCTCCTTAGGTAGGTTTATTCCTAGATATTTTATTCTTTGTGTTGCAATGGTAAATGGGAGTGTTTTCTTTATTTCACTTTCAGATTTTTCATCATTAGTGTATAGGAATGCCAGAGATTTCTGTGCATTAATTTTGTATCCTGCTACTTTACCAAATTCATTGATTAGCTCTAGGAGTTTTCTGGTAGTATCTTTACAATTCTCTATGTATAGTATTATGTCATATGCAAACAGTGACAGCTTTACTTCTTCTTTTCCGATTTGGATTCCTTTTATTTCCTTTTCTTCTCTGATTGCTGTGGCTAAAACTTCCAAAACTATGTTGAATAAGAGTGGTGACAGTGGGCAACCTTGTCTTGTTCCTGATCTTAGTGGAAATGCTTTCAGTTTTTCCCCATTGTGGATGATGTTGGCTGTGGGTTTGCCATATATGGCCTTTATTATGTTGAGGAAAATTCCCTCTATGCCTACTTTCTGCAGGGTTTTTATCATAAATGGGTGTTGAATTTTGTCAAAAGCTTTCTCTGTATCTATTGAGATGATCATATGGTTTTTCTCCTTCAATTTGTTAATATGGTGTATTACGTTGATTGATTTGCGTATATTGAAGAATCATTGCATTCCCGGCATAAACCCCACTTGATCATGATGTATGATCCATTTAATGTGCTGTTGGATTCTGTTTGCTAGTATTTTGTTGAGGATTTTTGCATCTATGTTCATCAGTGATATTGGTCTGTAGTTTTCTTTCTTTGTGACATCCTTGTCTGGTTTTGGTATCAGGGTGATGGTGGCCTCGTAGAATAAGTTTGGGAGTGTTCCTCCCTCTGCTATATTTTGGAAGAGTTTGAGAAGGATAGGTGTTAGCTCTTCTCTAAATGTTTGATAGAATTCACCTGTGAAGCCATCTGGGCCTGGGCTTTTGTTTGTTGGAAGATTTTTAATCACAGTTTCAATTTCAGTGCTTATGATTGGTCTGTTCATTTTTTCTATTTCTTCCTGATTCAGTCTTGGCAGGTTGTACATTTCTAAGAATTTGTCCATTTCTTCCAGGTTGTCCATTTTATTGGCATAGAGTTGCTTGTAGTAATCTCTCATGACCTTTTGTATTTCTGCAGTGTCAGTTGTTACTTCTCCTTTCTCATTTCTAATTCTATTGATTTGAGTCTTCTCCCTTTTTTTATTGATGATTCTGGCTAATGGTTTGTCAATTTTATCTTCTCAAAGAACCAGCTTTTAGGTTTATGGATCTTTGCTATTGTTTCATTTCTTTTTCATTTATTTCTGATCTGATTTTTATGATTTCTTTCCTTCTGCTAACATTGGGGCTTTTTGTTCTTCTTTCTCTAATTGCTTTAGATGTAAGGTTAGGTTGTTTATTCGAGATGTTTCCTGTTTCTTAAGGTAGGCTTGTATTGCTATAAACTTCACTCTTACAACTGCTTTTGCTGCATCCCATAGATTTTGGGTCGTTGTGTCTCCATTGTCATTTGTTTCTAGGTATTTTTTTATTTCCTCTTTGATTTCTTCAGTGATCACTTCGTTATTAAGTATTGTTTAGCCTCCATGTGTTTGTATTTTTTACAGATCTCTTCCTGTAATTGATATCTAGTCTATAGCGTTGTGGTCGGAAAAGATACTTGAAACAATTTTAATTTTCTTAAATTTACCAAGGCTTGACTTGTGACCCAAGATATGATCTATCCTGGAGAATGTTCCATGAGCACTTGAGAAAAATGTGTATTCTGTTGTTTTTGGATGGAATGTCCTATAAATATCAATTAAGTCCATGTTGTTTAATGTATCATTTAAAGCTTGTGTTTCCTTATTTATTTTCATTTTGGATGATCTGTCCATTGGTGAAAGTGGGGTGTTAAAGTCCTCTACTATGAATGTGTTACTGTCAATTTCCCCTTTTATGGCTGTTAGTATTTGCCTTATGTATTGAGGTGCTCCTATGTTGGGTGCATAAATATTTACAATTGTTACATCTTCTTGGATTGATCCCTTGATCATTATGTAGTGTCCTTCTTTGTCTCTTCTAATAGTCTTTGTTTTAAAGTCTATTTTGTCTGATATGAGTACTGCTACTCCAGCTTTCTTTTGGTTTCCATTTGCATGAAATATCATTTTCCATCCCCTTACTTTCAGTCTGTATGTGTCTCTAGGTCTGAAGTGGGTCTCTTGTAGACAGCAAATATATGGGACTTGTTTTTGTATCCATTCAGCCAATCTGTGTCTTTTGGTGGGAGCATTTAGTCCATTTACATTTAAGGTAATTGTCGATATGTATGTTCCTATTCCCATTTTCTTAATTGTTTTGGGTTCGTTATTGTAGGTCTTTTCCTTCTCTTGTGTTTCCTGCCTAGAGAAGTTCCTTTAGCATTTGTTGTAAAGCTGGTTTGGTGGTGCTGAACTCTCTCAGCTTTTGCTTGTCTGTAAAGGTTTTAATTTCTCCATCAAATCTGAATGAGGTCCTTGCTGGGTAGAGTAATCTTGGTTGCAGGTTTTTCTCCTTCATCACTTTAAATATGTCCTGCCAGTCCCTTCTGGCTTGCAGAGTTTCTGCTGAAAGATCAGCTGTTAACCTTATGGGGCTTCCCTTGTGTGTTATTTGTTGTTTTTCCCTTGCTGCTTTTAATATGTTTTCTTTGTATTTAATTTTTGACAGTTGATTAATATGTGTCTTGGCATATTTCTCCTTGGATTTTTCCTGTATGGGACTCTCTGTGCTTCCTGGACTTGATTAACTATTTCCTTGCCCATATTAGGGAAGTTTTCAACTATAATCTCTTCAAATATTTTCTCAGTCCCTTTCTTTTTCTCTTCTTCTTCTGGAACCCCTATAATTCAAATGTTGGTGTGTTTAATGTTGTCCCAGAGGTCTCTGAGACTGTCCTCAGTTCTTTTCATTCTTTTTTCTTTATTCTGCTCTGCAGTAGTTATTTCCACTATTTTATCTTCCACGTCACTTATCCGTTCTTCTGCCTCAGTTATTCTGCTATTGATCCCATCTAGAGTATTTTTAATGTCATTTATTGTGTTGTTCTTCGTTGTTTGTTTCATCTTTAGTTCTTCTAGGTCCTTGTTAAATGTTTCTTGCATTTTGTCTATTCTATTTCCAAGATTCTGGATCATCTTTACTATCATTATTCTGAATTCTTTTTCAGATAGACTGCCTATTTCCTCTTCATTTGTTAGGTCTGGTGGGTTTTTATCTTGCTCCTTCATCTGCTGTGTGTTTTTCTGTCTTCTCATTTTGCTTATCTTACTGTGTTTGGGGTCTGCTTTTTGCAGGCTGCAGGTTCGTAGTTCCTGTTGTTTTTGGTGTCTGTCCCCAGTGGCTAAGGTTGGTTCAGTGGGTTGTGTAGGCTTCCTGGTGGAGGGGACTAGTGCCTGTGTTCTGGTGGATGAGGCTGGATCTTGTCTTTCTGGTGGGCAGGGCCACGTCTGATGGTGTGTTTTGGGGTGTCTGTGGACTTTTTATGATTTTAGGCAGCCTTTCTGCTAATGGGTGGGGTTGTGTTCCTGTCTTGCTAGTTGTTTGGCATAGGATGTCCAGCACTGTAGCTTGCTGGTCGTTGAGTGAAGCCGGGTGCTGGTGTTGAGATGGAGATCTCTGGGAGATTTTCGCCGTTTGATATTATGTGGAGCTGGGAGTTCTCTTGTGGACCAGTGTCCTGAAGTTGGCTCTCCCACCTCAGAGGCACAGCACTGACTCCTGGCTGCAGCACCAAGAGCCTTTCATCCACGCGGCTCAGAATAAAAGGAAGATAAAGTAGAAAGAAAGAATTAGTAGAAGTAGAAAGAGAGAAAGAAAGAAAAAAAGGAAGAAAGAAAGAAAGAAGGGAGGAAGGGAGGGAGGAAGGAAAGAAGGAAGGAGGGAAGGAAAAAAGAAAGAAAGAAGATAAAGTGAAATAAAATAAAGTAAGATAAAATATAATAAAGTTATTAAAATAAAAAAATAATTTTTAAGAGAAAAAAATTAAAAAAAAAACAAAACGGATGGATAGAACCCTAGGACAAATGGTGGAAGCAAAGCTATATAGACAAAATGTCACACAGAAGCATACACATACACACTCACAAAAAGAGGAAATGGGGAAAAAATCATAAATCTTCCTCTCAGAGTCCACCTCCTTAATTTGGGATGATTGGTTGTCTATTCATGTATTCCACAGATGCAGGTACATCAAGTTGATTGTGGAGCTTTAGTCCGCTGCTCCCGAGGCTGCTGGGAGAGATTTCCCTTTCTCTTCTTTGTTCTCACAGCTCCCAGGGGCTCAGCTTTGGATTTGGCCCCGCCTCTGCGTGTAGGTCACCGGAGGGCATCTCTTCTTCGCTCAGACAGGACAGGGTTAAAGGAGCCGCTGATTCGGGGCCTCTGGCTCACTCAGGCCGGGGGGGGGGGGGGCGGGGGGGGTGGAGGGAGGGGCACGGAGTGCGGGGAGGGCCGGCAGCTGCAGAGGCCATCGTGACGTTGCACTAGCCTGAGGCGCGCAGTGCGTTCTTCCGGGGGAGTTGTCCCTGGATCCCGGTCCCCTGGCAGTAGCGGGCTGCACAGGCTACTCGGCACTGGGGTGTGGATAGTGACCTGTGCTCACACACAGGCTTCTTTGGTGGCGGCAGCAGCAGCCTTAGCGTCTCATGCCCGTCTCTGGGGTCCGCCCTTTTAGCCGCGGCTCGCGCCCGTCTCTGGAGCTCCTTTAAGCAGCGCTCTTAATCCGCTCTCCTCGCGCACCAGGAAACAAAGAGGGAAGAAAAAGTCTCTTGTCTCTTCGGCAGCTCCAGACTTTTCCCCGGACTCCCTCCCGGCTAGCCGTGGTGCACTAACCTCTTCAGGCTGTGTTCACGCAGCCAGCCCCACTCCTCTCCCTGCGCTCCGACCGAAGCCCGAGCCTCAGCTCCCAGCCCCGCCTGCCCCGGTGAGTGAGCAGACAAGCCTCTCGGCCTGGTGAGTGCCGGTCGTCCCTTATCCTCTGTGCGGGAATCTCTCCGCTTTGCCTTCTGCACCCCTGTTGCTGCGCTCTCCTCCGCGGCTCCGAAGCTTTCCCCCTCCGCCACCCGCAGTCTCTGCCCGCGGAGGGGCTTCCTAGTGTATGGAAACCTTTCCTCCTTCACGGCTCCCTCCCACTGGTGCAGGTCCCGTCCCTATTCTCTTGTCTCTGTTTATTCTTTTTTCTTTTGCCCTACCCAGGTACGTGGGGCGTTTCTTGCCTTTTGGGAGGTCTGAGGTCTTTTGCCAGTGTTCAGTAGGTGTTCTGTAGGAGCTGTTCCACGTGTAGATGTATTTCTGGTGTATCTGTGGGGAGGAAGGTGATCTCCTCGTCTTACTCTTCCTCCATCTTCCCCAGCAATCCTCATTAAACTTTTAGAATCAACTTGTCAATTTCTACTAAAAAAAAAAAAATGCCTGATGGAATTTTGATTGGTATTGCATGGAGTCTATAGATCAATTTGCCAAGAATTGATATTTTAATAATATTGATTATTTTAATAATAATTAAATAATTTTAATAATATTCATTCTTCCAAGTTATGAACATGGTGTGTCTATGTATTAAGGTCTTCCTTAATTTCTCTCAGTTGTGTTTTGTAGCTTCAGCTGGAGAGGTACTACACATGTCTTTTCAAAAAATATTTCTAAATACTTTACAGTTTCTAATGTTACTATACATGGAAACTTAAAATTTTATTTTCTAGTGGTTTGCTGCTAGTGTATAGAAATGCCGTTGCTTTTTGTATATTGACTTTGTATACTACAGCCTTGCTGAATTCATTATTAGCTTAATGAGATGTGATTTTTCTGGAAGATTCTTAGGACTTTCTATAGATATGATTATGTTGTTTGTAAATGAAGACAGTTTTAGTCTACATGTCCTTCTTTCTTTTTTTCCTTGCTTTATTGCACTGGGTAGAACGTTCAGTACAATCACGAAAAGCAATGGTGACATTCTTTCCTTGTTTCTGTTTTTAGGGGGACAGTCAGTGTTTGATATTTCACTATTACACATTGTTAGCAAAAGGTTTTTCATAGATGCCTTTTATCAGACTGAGAAAATTCCCTTTTATTTTTAAACTTGCTAGGATTTTTTTAGTTTGTCTTAAATCATGAATATATGTATAATTTTGTCAAAATTTTTTCTACATCTGTTGAGATGATCATGTAGATCACATGTTGTTCCTTTTTTCCTACTGATGGGCTAAATTACACTAGTTGATTTTCAAATGTTAAACCAATTTTTTATTTCTGGAATAAATCCCAGCTGGTTATTATATATAATTTTTTCACATAATTCTGGCTTCAGTTTGCTAGTAATTTGCTAAGGAATTTTTTGTTTTTGTTCATGAGAAATATTGACGTATAATTTTCTTTTCTTGTAATATTTTTAGCAAATTGGGTCCCAGGGTTATACTGACCTGGTAAAATGTGTTGGGAAGTGTTCCCTTTTCTATTTCCCCAAAACATTTATGTAAGACTGTATTACTTTTTTCTTAAATGTTAGAATTCACAAGTGAAACAATTTGGGCTTAGAGTTTATTTGTGGAAAGAGTCCTTATCACACATTCAATTTCTTTCATTGATATTAGTCTGTTAAGAAATTGATATGTTGGGTTTTTTCAAGGAATTTTTCTTTTTCTAATTTGTAGAACTTATTAGCATTAAAATATTTATAGTATTGCCTTCTTATGATTTTTATATCTGTAATACCTATATATATATAATTTCTTTTGTTTCTGATATTGAAATTCGTGTTTTTTTATTCTTGATCAGCCTTGCTAAGGGTTTATCAATTTAATTATCTTTTCAATGAACCAATTTTTCCATTTTTTGGTTGTTGTTTAGTATTTCATCTGTTTCCAATATTATGGTTATAATTTATTTCCTTTATTTCCTATGGCATTAATTTTTTCCCTACTTTTGTAATGTGGGAGCTTAGTTTATTAATTATAAACTTTTCTTCTTTTATATGAGAAGCATTTAAAGCTATAAATTTTCTTCTAATCACTCTTTTAGCTGAATCCTATATTTTTTATTTTTTAAAATTATGGTAAAATGCACGTAACAAAATCTATCATTTTAACCATTCATAAGTGTGCAGTTTGATAGTGTTAAGTACGTTCACATTTTTGTGTAACTAATCACTAAAACTCTTTTCATCTTGCAAAACTGAAACTTTATACTCATTAGACAACTCCCCTTCCCCACTCCCCTCAGCTTCTGGCAACCATCATTCTACTTCCTGTCTCTATAAATTTAACTACTCTAGCTACCTCACGTAAGTGGAATTATACAGTGTTTAACTTTTTGTGACTGACTTATTTCACTTAGCATGACATTCTCGGGTTTCATCCATTTCATAGCGTATATCAAAATTTCCTTCCTTTTTAAGGCTGAATAATATTCCATTGTATGTATATACCATGTCTGAATGCTGGCCTGAGTGATGACCCCATAGGTCCCTGAACATTTGATAATTCATTTTCAATCTCTTTTCTCTGTTTTCTTTGGATTAGGTCTACCTTCAACTCCATTAATCCTTGGTGGTTGTTAATTTTTTGTTGTGTTGTTGGCTGCGTCAGGTCTTAGTTGTGGTGTGCAGCCTCTTCATTGTGGCACATGGTCTTCTCTCTAGTTGTGGTGCACAGGCTTCGCTCTAGTTGTGGCATGCGGGTTTTCTCTCTCTAGTTGTGGCATGCAGGCTCCAGAACACGTGGGCTCTGTAGTTGTGGCGCGTGGACTCCAGTGTGCATGGGCTCTGTAGTTTGCAGCATGCAGACTCTACTGAGGTGCGTGGGCTCAGTAGTTGTGGCATGTGGGCTTAGTTGCCCCACGGCATGTGGGAATTTAGTTCCCTGACCAGGGATGGAACATGTGTCCCTTGCATTGGAAGGTGGATTCTTTACCACTGGACCACCAGGGAAGTTCCCAACTCCATTAATCCTTTATTTTGTAATTTTCAATTTGTTCTTCAGTCCATGCAGTAAAGTTTCCTTTAATTTTATTACTCCTTTCAGTTCCAGACTTTCCCTTTGGTTCTTTTTATAGTTTCCATTTTTTCTGGATTCCTCATCTGTTATTCATTATGACCATCATTTCCTTTATGTCCTTGATCATATTTATAATGTTTTCTGTGTAAATCTGTTCTGCTAATTCTAATACCTGCTAAATCTCAGTGTTAGGTTTTTCTTTTTTTCTTCTTGAATATAAGTAACATTTTCCTGCTTCTTTGCATATCTAGTAATGGTTACTGTTTGCTGGATAGTGTAAATAATACATTGTATAGAGTGTGAATTGTGTCATCTCTCTTTAAAATGGTTATATACTGTTCTGTGAGATTCTTTTGGTTCTATCATAGTGGGTTTTATTCTTTGTTAGGTGTTGTTCGGTTTTGAACATAGTCCTGTGATGAGTCTCTTATTCTCAGGCATGATCTTTACATCTAAATTGTGGCCTTCTGGAGTTTCAACTGAATGTCCAATATACTCAGTGAGGTCTATTCACTCAAGCTTGACCAGAAGTTTAATGTTTCCCAGAACAGCCTCTAGTATTACTTTTCAGCTCTCAGTTCCACAGGAAAAGGTCCCTTCTGTGACTCCCAGAACATGTGTATCCCAGCACTCAGCCAAGGACTTACAGGGAATTCCTACCTAGACTTCTGTGTTTCCCTTTATGTATAGCTACCTTCTTTCTGGTACTCTGTCCTGCAAGTTCCAGCCTCATTAGAAGCCTGGAATTCTAACCTCTGCCTCCTCAACTCATCTAGAGCTCTGCACCTCTTGAGATCTAACTCTCATTACCATGGCAGAAGAATGATGTAGGCAGAAACAATCATGGGGCTTACCTTGTGTGTTTTTATTCTCTCAAGGATCACAGATCTTCTCTGCTTGTTGCTCAATGCCTTCATCACATACTGATTTTGCTTCATATATTTTGTTGATTTTTATAGTTATTTTTCATCAGGAAGGAAAGTCTAGAACTAGTTATCATGTCATACCTGGAAGCACAATTCCAGTTTTATTTTTTAAATAGATATAATGCAATGAGCTAGTATTTCTGGGTATTACGGAAGACCTGCAGATATAATCTTAGGGAAAAGCACTTTTCTTTTGCCTAGCATCCAACCCGCCACAGACTCTGAAAGCTTAGTCTGTTTGTTAGAGAATAGTAGCCAAAGGATATAATATTCAACTCTATGACTTCACCCAAGAGAAGAAGAAAGTACTTATTTAAATAGATACAAACCAAGGACTGATTTCTGAGTTTTAAATATGGGCTTTCATATATTGTGTTCCCCCAAAATTCATATTTTGAAGTCCTAACCTCTAGAACCTTAGAATGCGACTATATTTGGAGATAAGGCCTTTATAGAGATAATTGAGGTTAAATGAGGTCATATGGGTAGGTTCTAATCCAATATGACTGATGTCTTATAAGCAGAGGGAGAGACACTGGTGATTCTCATGCACAGAGTAAAGGTCATGTGAGGGTACAGCAAGAAAACAGCTATGTGAAAGCCAAGGAGAAAGGTCTCTGGAGAAACCAAACCTGCTAACACCTTGATCTTAGACTTCCAACCTTCAGAACTATAAGAAAAATTCTTTAAGCCTCTCTGTCTGTGGTATTTTGTTATGGTAGCTATACCAAAGTGATACATGCTTGTAATGTTAATGCAAGGATTTTCATGGCTGTGTTGTTTAAGAATAACTCAAAGTTGAGTATAATTTAATGCAGAGTTATTGAGAATTGGTTATATAAAATCCAGTATATATTTATACAATGGACTATTATGCAGCTATCAACTGTAAAATATAACCATACACAGGAAGAACATTTACCATGTAACAGATGAAAAAATTTGAGGTAAGTTTATAAGAAAAAATTATATGTGTACTTTTGACGCAAAGCTTATAGCAAACTAAGGCCATATTTTTTAATAGTTAAGTTAAAGTTAACTTATACAGTTAAGTGACTGCCAGGGGGCTGGGGGGAGATTGATTGGGAAGGGATGTGGAATGTCCTTCTGGGATACTGGAAATGTTTTATGTCTTGATTTGAATGGTAATTACATGGTATACACTGAAATAAAAATTCAGTGAATGGTATACTTAGGGTTAGTGTACTTTTATCCACCTTTTTGTATTTAAACCTTACCAATAAAATGATCAAAAACTGATATGAGTTTACCTACAATCTTGTCACCAAAAAATGTCCTAATCTTCTCCCTGGTCACTGAGGCTGGAATTATCCCATACATGTAGAGTATTTCATATAATTCAGTCCCAATAGCTCACCCTTGGGCTGAGAATTCAAAATCCACCTTGATCTTGGAGAAAAGTCATCCCATCAATAGAAGCTAGTTGCTTTGCAGTGGGTTATTAGATTGCAGTAATTCCACAGACTGAATGCCTACTGAAGAGAAATCCAGAGAGACTTGCTTGTCACCACTATTCTTGCTAAAATCCCTTCTAAAAATACTCATCACCATGCTTAGAATAAAACCCAACCTCCCATCATGACTAGCAAACCAAAAGACCTGACCGCCCCCCGCCACCGAACTTCATCTCCTGCGACTCACCACCGTTCCTCTCTTTCAGCCTGCTCCAGACACACAGCCCTCACTTCTGCATCTTGATCTTTTCAATTCTGTTCCAGTCTCAGGGTCTTTGCCCTTAATCGATCTCCTACTTAGAACATTTTCTCCCAGATCCCATTATGTCTGCCTTCTTTTCATCATCTTAACATCATCTAACTGAAATGTCAACTCTACTTTCTTAGAGAGGACTCCCCTGGCAAATCTAGCTAAAGCAACCTTCTCCATGCCTACATAATCCTTTTTAATACTCTATTGTATCTTCTTCAAAATATATACAGGTAGACGTATGAAGCTATGTTTGTAGTTATTTATGTGCATTTTTTGGAAGGGTCTGTGTGTCGCCTGAAATATAAGGTTCCTAAGGGCAGAGGCTCTGTCTGATTCAATGCCATACCCCCAGTTACTAGTGTTTAGAACCTAGTAGTGCTCAATAAATGTTTTCACTGATTTGGTGGACTGATTTGTCATGAATAACGATCCTCACCACCATTTAGTGCATTACAACTGAAACTTCACACAAAGAGCTAATCCTGACTTAAAAGCACCTGTAAGATGGTGGAGGGAAGAGCTAGAGAATCTGCAGTCACTGCCATATGATTACTGGAGACAGGTGGTTTCTCACTGTGCCAGGTCATCTCCATGCACTTTCGCTATAATGTCTTACCTGTCTAGCACAAGCACCTCAATTTGCATGTGTGTGGTGGGGAGGCAGGAAGTAACAGGAGCAAGACAAGGTCATTCACTTGAATGTTACCTTCAGCCACGATTACCCCTTTCCACCTGTGTACTAGAGTTTCCAATGTGGTAAATCTTGATCGTATACTCATACTCATAGCTTTTAATTCAAATATCCACAGTGAGCTGCTGGATTAAGAAATCTACTAACCATAGTGACTTACAGTGCCCAGAAATTACCCTTCCCCAAGAGAGTTTAGGTTTTGAAATTAAACCAGATTATTTCCTTTTACTAGCTATTGTAGTCCTCATTTCTGCCCAGTGGTCTCAACAGGGACTATATCAATGATCCAGTTTGGTGGGTTGTTTTTTTCTTTTTTTCAGCATACAGCAGAATAATTCCTTTTCTTTTTCTTTTGTATTACTTTTGCCACATCTGTATTTGACTATAATTCCTTTACAGTGTTCTGTGAGTTTCTGCTGCATAACAGACTGAATCAGCTTTATGCATACATATATCCCCTTATCCCCTCCCTCTTGCATCTCCCTCCCACCCCTCTAGGTGGTTGTTAAGCACCGAGATGATCTCCCTGTGCTGTGCTGATGCTTCCCACTAGCTATCTATTTCACACTTGGCAGTGTATATATGTCCATGCCACTCTCTCACTTCATCTCGGCTTACCCTTCCCCCTCCCCGTGTCCTCAAGTCCATTCTCTACGTCTGTGTCTTTATTCCTGCCCTGCTCCTAGGTTCTTCAGAACCATTATTTTATTTTTTTAGATTCCATATATATGTGTTTTTCTCTTTCTGGCTCACTTCACTCTGTAGGACAGACTCTAGGTCCATCCACCTGACTACAAATAACTCAATTTCGTTTCCTTTTATGGCTGAGTAATAGTCCATTGTATATATGTGCCACATCTTCTTTATCCATTCATCTGTCGATGGACACTTAGGTTGCTTCCATGTCCTGGCTATTGTAAGTAGAGCTGCAATGAACATTGAGGTACATGACTCTTTTTGAATTATGGTTTTCTCAGGGTATATGCACAGTAGTGGGATTGCTGGGTCATATGGTAGTTCTATTTGTAGATTTTTAAGGAACCTCCATACTGTTCTCCATAGTGGCTGTATCAATTTACATTCCCACCAACAGTGCAAGAGGGTTCCCTTTTCTCCACACACCCTCCAGCATTTATTGTTTGTAGATTTTTTTGATGACGGCCATTCTGACCAGTGTGAGGTGATACCTCATTGTAGTTTTGATTTGCATTTCTCTAATGATTAGTGATGTTGAGCATCCTTTCATATGTTTGTTGGCAATTTGTATATCTTCTTTCGAGAAATGCCCATTTAAGTCTTCTACCCATTTTTGGTTTGGATTGTTTGCCTTTTTGATATTGAGCTGCATGAGCTGCTTGTATATTTTAGAGATTAATCCTTTGTCAGTTGCTTCATTAGCAAATTTTCTCTCCCATTCTGAGGGTTGTCTTTTGGTCTTGTTTATGGTTTCCTTTGCTGTGCAAAAGCTTTGAAGTTTCATTAGGTCCCATTTGTTTATTTTTGTTTTTATTTCCATTTCTTTAGGAGGTGGGTCAAAAAGGATCTTGCTGTGATTTATGTCGTAGAGTGTTCTGCCTGTGTTTTACTCTAAGAGTTTTATAGTGTCTGGCCTTACATTTAGGTCTTTAAACCATTTTGAGTTTATTTTCGTGTATGGTGTTCGACAGTGTTCTAATTTCATGCTTTTACATGTAGCTGTCCAGTTTTCCCAGCACCACTTATTGAAGAGGCTGTCATTTCTGCATTGTATATTCTTGCCTCCTTTATCAGAGATAAGGGAACCACATGTCCATGGGTATATCTCTGGGCTTTCTATCCTGTTCCATTGATCTATATTTCTGTTTTTGTGCCAGTACCATACTCTCTGATTACTGTAGCTTTGTAGTATAGTCTGAAGTCAGGGAACCTGATTCCTCCACCTCCATTTCTCTTTCTCAAGATTGCTTTGGCTATTCAGTGTCTTTTGTGTCTCCATACAAATTGTGAAATTTTTTGTTCTAGTTCTGTGAAAAATGCCATTGGTAGTTTGATAGGGATTGCACTGAATCTGTAGATTGCTTTGGGTATTATAATCATTTTCACAATGTTGATTCTTCCAATCCAAGAATATGGTATATCTCTCCATTTTTGTGTATCATCTTTAATTTCTTTCATCACTGTCTTATAGTTTTCGGCATATAGGTCTTTTGTCTGCTTAGGCAGGCTTATTCCTAGGTATTTTATTCTTTGTGTTGCAGTGGTAAATGGGAGTGTTTCCTTAATTTCTCTTTCAGATTTTTCATCATTAGTGCATAGGAATGCAAGAGATTTGTGTGCATTAATTTTGTATCCTGCTACTTTACCAAATTCATTGATTAGCTCTAGTAGTTTTCTGGTAGCATCTTTAGGATTCTCTATGTATAGTATCATGTCATCCACAAACAGTGACAGTTTTACTTCTTCTTTTCTGATTTGGATTCCTTTTATTGCTTTTTCATCTCTGATTGCTGTGGCTAAAACTTCCAAAACTATGTTGAATAAGAGTGGTGAGAGTGGACAACCTTGTCTTGTTCTTGATCTTAGAGGAAATAGTTTCAATTTTCCACCATTGAGAATGATGTTGGCTGTGGGTCTGTCATATGTGGCCTTTATTATGTTGAGGTAGGTTCCCTCTATGCCTACTTTCTGGAGGGTTTTTATCATAAACGGGTGTTGAATTTTGTTGAAAGCATTTTCTGCATATATTGAGATGATCATATGGTTTTATCCTTCAGTATGTAATATGGTTTATCACATTGACTGATTTGTGTCTATTGAAGAATCCTTGCATTCCTGGGATAAACCCCACTTGTATGATCCATTTAATGTCCTGTTGGATTCTGTTTGCTAGTATTTTGTTGAGGATTTTTGCATCTATGTTCATCAGAGATATTGGCCTGTAGTTTTCTTTTTTTGTGACATCTTTGGTATCAGGGTGATGGTGGCCTCGTAGAATGAGTTTGGGAGTGTTCCTCCCTCTGCTATATTTTGGAAGAGTTTGAGAAATATAGGTGTTACCTCTTCTGTAAAATCTGATAGAATTCGCCTGTGAAGCCATTTGGTCCTGGGCTTTTGTTAGTTGGAAGATTTTTAATCACAGTTTCAATTTCATTGCTTGTGATTGGTCTGTTTATATTTTCTATTTCTTCCTGGTTCAGTCTCAGAACGTTGTGCTTTTCTAAGAATTTGTGCATATCTTCCAGGTTGTCCATTTTATTGGCATATAGTTGCTTATACTAATCTCTCATAATCCTTTTTATTTCTGCAGTGTCAGTTGTTACTTCTCCTTTTTCATTTCTAATTCTATTGATTTGAGTCTTCTCCCATTTTTTCTTGATGAGTCTGGCTAGTGGTTTATCAATTTTGTTTATCTTCTCAAAGAACCACCTCTAGTTTTATTGATCTTTGCTATCTCTTCCTTCATTTCTTTTTCATTTATTTCTGATCTGATCTTTATGATTTGCTTCCTGATGTTAACTTTGGGGGTTTTTTGTTCTTGTTTCCGTAATTGCTTTAGGTGTAAGTTTAGGTTGTTTTCTTGAGTTGTTTCTTCTTTCTTGAGGTAGATTTTTATTGCTATAAACTTCCCTCTTAGAACTGCTTTTGCTGCATCCCATTGGTTTTGGGTTGTCGTGTTTTCATTGCCATTTGTCTAGGTATTTTTTGATTTCCCCTTTGATTTCTTCAGTGATCTCTTGGTTATTTGGTAGCGTATTGTTTAGCTTCTATGTGTTTGTATTTTTTGCAGCTTTTTTCCTGTAGTGATGTCTAGTCTCATAGTGTTGTGGTCAGAAAAAATACTTGATATGATTTCAATTTTCTTAAGTTTCCCAAGGCTTGATTTGTGACCCAAGGTATGATATATTCTGGAGAACGTTCCATGAGCACTTTAGAAGAAAGTGTAGTTTTTGGATGGAATGTCCATAAGTATCAATTAAGTCCATGTTGCTTAATGTATCATTTAAAACTTGTGTTTCCTTATTTATATTCATTTTGGATGATCTGTCCATTGGTGAAAGTAGGGTGTTAAAGTCCCCTACCATGATTGTGTTATTGTCGATTTCCCCTTTTATGGCTGTTAGCATTTGCCTTATGTATTGATGTGCTCCTATGTTGGGTGCATAAATATTTACAATTGTTATATCTTCTTCTTGGATCGATCGCTTGATCATTATGTAGTGTCCTTCTTTGTCTCTTGTAATAGTCTTTATTTAAAGTCTATTTTGTTTGATATGACAATTGCTACTCCAGCTCTTTTGATTTCCATTTGCATAGTATATATTTCTCCATCCCCTCACTTTCAGTCTGTATGTGTCCCTAGGTCTGAAGTAGGTCTCCTGTAGACAGCATATATACGTGTCTTCCTTTTGTATTGTAGGTGTTTTCCTTCTTTTGTGTTTCCTGCCTAGAGAAGTTCCTTTAGCATTCGTTGTAAAGCTGGTTTGGTGGTGCTGAATTCTTTAACTTTTGCTTATCTGTAAAGGTTTTAATTTCTCCATCAAATCTGATTGAAATCTTTGCTGAGTAGAGTTGTCTTGGTTGTAGGTTTTTCCCTTTCATTACTTTAAATACGTCGTTCCACTCCCTGCTGCCTTGCAGAGTTTCTGCTGAAGGATCAGCTGTTAACCTTATGGGGGTTCCCTTGTATGTTATTTGTTGCCTTTCCCTTGCTGCTTTTAATATTTTTTCTTTGTATTTAATTTTTGATAGTTTGATTAATATGTGTCTCGGCGTGTTCCTCTTTGGGTTTATCCTGTATGGGACTGTCTGCACTTCCTGGACTTGATGGACTATTTCCTTGCCCATGTTAGGTACGTTTTCATCTATAATCTCTTCAAATGTTTTCTGAGACCCTTTCTTTTTCTCTTCTCCTTCTGGGACCCCTATAATTTGAATGTTGGTGCATTTAATGTTGTCCCAGAGGTCTCTGAGACTGTCCTCAGTTCTTTTCTTTTTTTTTTTTCTTTATTCTGCTCCCTGGCACTTATTTCCACCATTTTATCTTCCAGCTCACTTATCTGTTCTTCTGCCTCAGTTATTCTGCTATTGATTCCTTCTAGAGTATTTTTAATTTCAGTAATTGTCTTGTTCAACACAGTTTGTTTTCTCTTTAATTCTTCTAGATCCTTGTTAAATGTTTCTTGTATTTTCTCCATTTTGTTTCCGAGATTTTGGATCATCTTTACTATCATTACTCTGAATTCTTTTTCAGGTAGGTTCCCTATTTTGTCTTCATTTATTTGATGTTGTAGATTTTTACCTTGCTCCTTCCTCTGTAACATATTTTTTTGTCATTACTTTTTTTTTTTTTTTTATGGGTGGTGCTGTATTCCTGTCTTACTGGTTGTTTGGCCTGAGACATCCAGCACTGGAGTTTGCAGGCAGTTGGATAGAGCTGGATCTTGATGCTGAGAGGAGGACCTCCGGGAGGCCTCACTCCGATTAATATTCCCTGGGGTCTGAGGTTCTCTGTTAGTCCAGCGGTTTCGACTTGGAGCTCCTGCCACAGGAGCTTTGGCCTGACCTCCGGCCTGGGAACCAATATCCCATAAGACAGTCACTGCGGGTTCCTCCTGTCTCCTTAGGTTTCCGTGGTCCCCCACCGGTGCCTGGTAGGTGCCCTAGTTGTGTGGAGATGCGAATTCTGCATCCTCCTAGTGCTAATTCTCTCTTTCTATGTGGACATGTCATCATTGCAGAATGATACCACAATGTAAATTGTTAAGAAATTTCCTCTGATATGGGATTAGGTAGAAACCAAAGATTTGGGGGCAGAGGATGTAGGAAAATTTTTGGATTATCATGTTTCAGTCAGCTCCAATAAAAAAGTTTTTCTTTATGTTCCTGATATGAGGACAAAGGGTCAAATTAATGAAGCTCTGAATCAAATGACAGCCCTTTCAGATATGTCTTCACATTCCACTAGTGAAGTGAGGAAATCCTGAAGTGAATCCAGTTTCTTTGCAAAGTGTAGCTGACAATCCTTTAAAGTTAAAAATTAAAAAAAAAAAAAAAAAACACAACTATTTTCAGGTATGCCAGCCAGGAAAAACTGGTGACTTGTTTGAAATGGTAGTTAAATTATTTGAAATGCCACCATTTCTGTGGTTTTCCTTTCAGTTTCTATTCTTTATAGTACATTTTCATGGCTCAATTACCAGACCAATTATACTTTTCTCTTTTTATTTGTTCTTTTTTATTGCCAGCTGGGACAGAAAAAAAAGAACATTGGTGACAGTCATCTCGTTTATGGAAGGCTTTCAACATTACTAATTGGAATGCTCTTCAGTAAGTCGACTTCCAATGACATACTATAAAAACAGCTTTTCAGATTAGAATCTTCATGCAATGGAGATGTTTCTCACTAATGGAAATATACAAATGTGGGCTGACACTCTGAGTAAGGAACAAGAAGTCTCCTTCAGGAGTGAGTTTCAGACCCATTGCTTCTTTTTGAAGATTTTTATCATTGACTTGGAGAATGAAGTATGTTCCTGGATATTATGGAAAAGCAATTAACATTTTAAATTACATAGGTTCTTAACACATAGTTAGAAGTAACAGTGAAAAATCAAGGTGTCTGAATTAGATTGCAGTATGGTTAATCATATTAAATTTGTTCTGCAAGAGACCTGAAATGTGTATATATTTCCTAGTCAGTTCCATGCTCATGGAGAAGTACAGTGTGAGAACTGAGATCTCAGAATCATGAAATTGAGACCAAGTGCAATGATAGCACACACAGAGGAAAATATCCACACAGGGCTGGAAAGAGAAGGATCACAGTCACTGCCAAGCAAATCGTGAGGTTATGAGTTTTTACGATGATCACATCAGAGAATAACCCCATGTTTAGAAGTTTGTTCAAAATGTTGTATTTTTATTGTTAGAGACACTGCATGTTGTCCGAGATGCCATAAGTAAAGGTATGTCTAGTAGTTGCCAGGCTGCTCATAGCCTTTTCCTAAAGCGTGGACTGTTGGATTCCTTCATCTTTAAGTGTAGTCCTGTGTCGGGCTCTTGGGACAATCCTAATGTCTCTATGTCCCATCTCTAAAAATGGGGAAGATCAGAAAGAGTTCCAGATCTTGTTCTAGAGGTTGGCTTATGATGGGCTGGTCATGGCAAGACTATTCAAGGTGGTAAAGAAATAAGGAGTGTCAATGGAGGAACTCTAGCCTTGGATAGGGGATGTAAATGCAGAGAGGGAGAAGCAAAAATAAGGTATACATACAAGAGATAGACACTGGTGGGACTTGCATGTCAAGAAGTGTTGAAGATGTCTTTGACTACTGCCTCGTCACCTTTATGGGTACATAGCCAATGGTATGTTTGGTGGGCGTAAAGATCAAGAAAGACAGTGTCTGAGCTTCACTATCATCAATCTTGCTGCCAAGTCTGGCTCTGACGTCTTATCCTCTTAATTAGATAATTGGGCATCTGGTTCTTCCTGACATCAGTCCTGCCCCTCAGTTTCAGTTTGGTGTCTGAGAACTGATTACCAGAGATTTCCCTTCTACCATCTTCCTTTCTACCTTCCTTAGTTCTGCCTGGTCTTTTTGCTATGTTTTATCTGTCTGACCTTCTCTAGGTTAGATGTTTTCCTGGACAAGAACTTGTCATCTGTATCCACATGCTCTTTAGATATAGTCATCTTCCTGCTGAAGAGGAAACTTTAAATGCTTTCTCAGAGGCATACGTACTGGGGCAGAGTAGCTGTTTACCCACTGATGTGGAATCTGGGTAGCAGGACAGTGCTGGTGTCTTCCTGAAATATTTCTGACCTAATTGACAATTGATGCCTAGAAATTCAGGAGCCAGGCATTTATTCATTAAAATATAAATTCCCGTGGGAGCATTAATTTATATCAAGGCTTCCTTTGCAACTTGGTTGGATTAAAGGATCTGAGAGAGAAATTTTCATAGAGGAGAGAGAGAGAGGAAAAAAGCATTATTGGTTACCTAATGTCAGTTACACAGTGGAAATTTTAAAAGTCCAGAAGATGATTTCACCATTTTGGCTCTGAATATTCTAGTTGATTTGACTATAGCAATTGGCCACAGACAACCAAGCAACCAGGCAAAAGATCCAACCCTACATTCTACACTCATAGTCTCATACAATGCTCTGGATAATGAAATAAATCCTCTATTCTCCATCAGTCAGTTATTCTAAAAATCATTATTCCCAGGTCTTTCACAGCCCACTATCCACCACTGTTAACCCACACCCCACCTTATTGACCACCCCGTTTATATTTATTAAACACCCATCAGGACTGTTGGCTACTGTTGTGTTGTAACCACCCAAGCTATGCTTCATTGTTTCATTTTGGATTTCCATTTTTGCTTTCCTCACAGCCCTTGATAACCCAGAAAGCAAAGAGACTAAGATAGAATGGATTTTAAGATGGTAGACTGGAATGTGAAGACAAATTATAAGGGAAAGTCAAAGGGTTTAGATACATTTGCCAGATAACATACATTTTGAGCAGCCTTACATAGAGAAACTAGAGGTGAATTTTGCGGATGCCGGGTATTGTAAATTGATTTTAGAGTCTACTTCTAGGTTTTACAGAACTACCTTTTCTAATTATTGTAATCCTATAAGAATGAAATACTCGTGGTGCTCCAAATGTGTCATATTTTCTCTCACCTCTTCTTTTGCATGTATTGTTTTCTGTACTTCCCTTTCCCCTAGCGCTTCAGCTTTTCTCTATTTCTTCCCGCCTTGCCCAGCAATTGCGTTAATACTTGATATCAAACTGTAATTGTCATTTCCAATGAAGAGACTTCCTTGAACTCCTAAGACTGGGTTAGGAATCACTCCTATGTCCCCATAACGCCCTATTATTGCACCTGAGATGGCTTGTACACATTGTAATGTTACTACCTTTTTACTCTCCCAACTCTCCAATCAGACCATGAACATTTTTTGTGGCTGCTTCTCTGTCTGGTTTACCATTAAATTCCCTTCTTCCTAGTACCATGCTTGCACCATACTTGGGGCTCAGAACGATTTGAACCACCTCTGCCACATTAGACATCTGTAACCAAATTTCTTCCCTACCCTTATTTTCTGTGCCAGTCTTAGAAGTCAGGGAGCAGTATTTATAAAATTTGCTCCAATTTCAGTAGAGATGTTTATCATGGTTTTCATTTCAAGGGTATCCAGGAACTTAAAGCAAGTCAACAGAAAGAGTATATTCTTATGGGAATGGTGAACTTGGGAGTCAACTTGAGGAGGTGGCTAACACTGCCATCTCCAAAGGAATATAGCAAACGTAGGTCTTTCAGAGGCTCCCTACCCAAAGAGTCCAGTCTGGTGGAAGGATTAGCATCAGAAGTCTCTGAAGAATGTGCCTCCATAGTCATGGTTCTAAGACATTTTATTAAATGGGAATAGATCTCAAAGTAGGGTGGTCTACTTTCTGATTGAGAAGAATGAAGCAGAAATTGGACAGGGGACCAGGTCTCCAGACCGACATGCTGAGGAGTATTAAGAAGCTGGAACACAGCCCCCAAACTGGTATAGAAACTCCATCAAGTGGCCCAGCGCCCCAGGGTGATAGTTGGGGATGGCAGCTGCAGCTTGTTGGCATGTGAATGCCCAGGGGCTCACCCTGGTCACATCAGACACCATTTGAAAGGCAGTAGTCAAATGCTCATCCCCATAGTACACCCGGGAAAGGACCAACAGTTGCTTATTTTGTAACAACTATTGTAGGAGGGCCTTTGGGAAGAAGCTTTGTCTCGTAAGTGTTAAGATCGCACCAGAATGGAATTCAAATTCATATTACATACTTGGCAGCAAGTGATTCTGTTACCAGGGTGCATACCAAGGAACTCTGGGGAGAGTTTCTGAATAGCACAGGACACTGAATGAGAACAAAGTCATTTTCTTAGACATCTAAAAATCAGGCTCATTTTGAAATATCAACTCTTGGGGTGCCCATGATCCAACATGCCCCATAGATATAAAACGCCACACTAAAATTGCCATAAAAACCTTGGCCAAGATCATTGGGCCAAGTTCATAAAATTATTGAATCTGTTTGTTTTACAGACTACTTTCAAAAATCACAACTGAAAAGAGATAAATGCTTTCTATACTGAACTACAACAGAAGATCCAATGGGTTATGGGTTATCAAGGCACATCTCTATCTTTGCACTTTTATACTGTTTTATAATTATCTGTTTATGTGTCTGTCTCCCTAATTAGGTCTCATGACCCCTAGAGCATGAAGTCCTTTAGGAACTAACTTTGTATTTTCAGTTCATGGTATAGTGGCCCAGACTCAGTCAGTGTGATATAGACCAATAGCTCTCCTCCAAAAACAGTTTTCCTTTTTTTTGGCCACATAGGTAGATTTCAGTTATCTGTGAGTAATTTGTCAGCACTGTATGTCATGTGTGAATATGCCTTAACTTAGTGCTTTGGTCTCAAGACAGGAAAACCAAGTCTCATTCCCTGTATTATAAACAAGTGACATAGACCAAATCTGTCAAATTCCCAATGACTTGGATCAATATGGTAGCACTGTAAAACCAGACTAGCCATGATCACTTTATGAATATATTCAAAGACTTTTTTTTCCCCAGAAACATAACATGAATAAATGTTGGAATACAGGTTCTCAATCACCTGGTTTTCTGAGATGATTTTCCTGATAGAAAATGGTGTCTTTTAAAGCGTAATAATGTAAAATATGGGGATTTTAACAATACACTCTTATGAGTAAAAGTGTGCTTTTCACTTATGAAAGAGTGTTACCTCCAGGCAAATATGTTTTCTAGTCCTTTCCCCTTTTCTTGCTTCTTCTCTTGTTTATGCACATTATTTCTCCTTCCAGAAATACGTTCTAGTTCATATTCTTTCTTTTAAAAATTCTACTCCATATTCATTTCTGATAGTAAAAATATTCTGGTCTAGGAAGTACATATTTGTCAGCATAAATCACATTTAATTTTTCCATTTGTTCTGAGAGTCTTCTAGACCTTGAGTATATATAAGGATTCTTGTAATGAAATCAGCTTGTTTGAAAATTGGACAAGTAGTTTGCAAACTAGCAGAAAACTTTCCAAGTATGGGGCAAAAATCGTTGATTCAGGGATTGAAATAAATGATGACATTAATGTAAAAGTCTATTTTTCTTCAGTCAAAACAATTACCTTAATTAACAAACACTTACTGAGTTGACATAGTGAGTTCAAAAATAATGACAATAATGAAAAAGCTTTTATTTAGTTTCAAATCAATGATATCAATTTAATTGGTTGTAAACTCATTATTTCTGAACTCAGTGCTTTTGAAAAATTAACTTCATCATTTTTAAGTCATAAATAATTCTTCTGTGTTTTTAGGCAATAAATAAAGCTTCTGTACTTTGATAGGTCGTGTCTCTTGATTTGCAAATGAGCCGTTATCTTTTGATTATAGCTTATGTCCATTGCAACAAGTCACACTACAGTGAAATCTCCCTCTAGAGCCAGAGACTTTTAATGCTTATTTTCCCTTATTTCAAATGATATTTGATGCAACAGAATCCTAATGCAAGGGAAGTTTGGCTGATCCCTTAAGAATTTTGAAGGAGTGGCTTACCTATATTTATTTATAGTTTTTCTGAGAGCTATAATAAGAATGGTTCTTGAGATAAAGGCATAGTGCATACATAGAAAAGAATAAAGCCAAATATCTAAAAAGTGTAAACTAATTGCACTTGTGATTTATATAGATTAAATACAGATAAAAGATCAAACACCTATTTAGTTTTTTTCATTTTTGTTCAGATTTTATTTTGTGGATATATAGGCATGCCAGAAGTGTTTTGGATGGATTACTGTTCATGAGATCTACCACTGTCTTGAACTAACAGTCAGTGATTCTAGGACCCTAACCCTAATGGAAGGTTTCCTATCTTTAGTGAGAAGGGTCTTGAATGATTAGAAATCTCTAGGCCTCTCTCCTTTTATAGGTTAAGAGTGACTTACCTGATAGTAGATACTAACATCCATACCTTGGGGTCACCCAAGATTTTTTATAGTAAGTCACTTGATCAGACATCCCCATGTGCAGACTATATGAGTTATTAACTGATAACAATGATGAAATACAGCTTGTTTATTTTAAGATTATTTAATAAGAAATAACAATAATGCAAATGGATTTTTTCAATAGGCATAGTTATATTACCTGTATTTGTTTGAAAGCATGGAGTTAAAGTCCTAGTGGTAGTCAATAATTAAATTGAGGAAAATACTGGAATTTTTCTCATGAGATGAATTTACCATATCTTACGCAGATGTGGAGCCACAAACACATCATGATGAGGGAGGTTGGTGAAGTACATACTCCATAATTCCATTTTCTCCAAGAAAGGGGAGAGCAGGGTGTCAGTTGGACATGTGTTAGAAAGCTTGAGGAGACTGAGAGCGTTTTGGAGAATCTCTGATAGAAATAAGAGAAAAAGCTGTTCAAGTGCCAAAAATTTTTTTTTGATATATTTTGAGCCCACCTAATATTGGAAAACCATAAATTTAGATGCAGTACTGGAATTCCATAAATATTTAAACACCTAATATATGCTTGGATGTTCTAGGAGCTGGGGATTCAGCCAAGTTCTTGTGGAGTTTGCCTTCTGGAGGGATAATGTTTATTTGAGTTTCTGTTGTACAGGAATAAAGAAGTCTGCTTGCTTAGTGGCTTTCGATTGGAGAATTTGAAGAGTGAACGTGGAAGAAGGGCAGGGGCTTAGTTCATTTCATTGCAAGAAATATTTATTGAACACCTATAATATTCCAGCCATTCTGACAGGTGTTGGAAAATCAAGGATTAAAAAGAGTGCTTGTAGTTTTCTGGGAAGGACAGAAACGTTAGCAGATCTTGTCACTAGCATGTGGTCAGCACTGTGATGACCTTGAGAACAGTGTGTTCAGGGGCCGAGGTCCTTATCTCAGTCTGGGAAGGGCCTGGGGAGAAGTGTCAGGGGATGAAAACTAGGTAAGAGGATGCTTGAGCCAAGTCTTCAGACAGCATGGCAAGGCTCAAAGACCTAAAACAACCTTGTGTGATGCCTGCAGAGAACTGTAAGCTGGTTGATATTCTTCCTGCTTAGAGGATAAGGCAGGCAGTGCCTGGTGATGAGGCTGGAGGAGGAATGAAGAGACCACAGAGACACTTGGTAGTCGGCACCAGTAAGAAAATAGCACAGGGAACTATAATCAATATAATGTGATAAACCATCATGGGAAAGAATATGAAAAAGAATATGTATATGTATAACTGAGTCACTTTGCTGTACAGCAGAAATTAACACAACACTGTCAATCAACCCTACTTCAGTAAATGTTTTTAAAAAGAAAATAGACCAGATGATTAATTATAGGGTCCAAGCTGGGTAGCAAAGGCTGTGAAGCTAGGAGGGCTCTGATAGGTTGGAAAACAATTAGGGAATCAAAGAATGAGTCTCCCTATGGAGTAGAAGAGAAGGATCAGTGAGAGAGGTGCAAGGAAAGTATGTAGTAGCCTGAGAGAGAGATATTTGAGTTTAAGGAGTCTGCCGTGGAGTTGCTCTAGATGAAGAGAAGGACAAGGACCTGGAAATGAGGATCATGGAAGCCGAGGAAGCCCAAGAACTCATCTCTTGGCTGGCCCCTTCGCACACACATTGCAATGACTAAGAATGATGTCAGGAGGTGAAATAAAGAGGAAAACTGCGTGGATTCCAAACTAGTATAAGAGATAATAACCCGGATATCAGTTAACTGTAGTTATAAGAGGGAGAGACTTGACTTAGCTAGATGTCATGGGCCTTAAAAGCAAAGGACTGTGTGTGAGGGTTTTTGTGGAGAGCACAGGACCTCAAGGCACCAGGTCCCTTGGACCCCTGCTGGGTACCTTCTAATCACCAGAAAAGGGTCCACTCCCAAAGCTCTAACAGAGACCTGGGTTAAGGACTTCACATTCTTCAGTCTTATCTGGATGTTGGTTGTGTCTGCACAGACGCCAGAAGCATCAATGAATTCCTTAAGCTCTCGGAGTAAGCTTGATTCAGGACCAGAATGAAAAGATCTTGCCTTTAATCTGTGACACTAGACTTCACTGCATTTTCTAAACAGTAGACTTCTCTTCCAGATAGTGTTTTTCAATAACACATTATTCCTTTTAATCCAAAAGTACCGGTGAAAATTATTTTCTTAGAATTATAATTATGCCACTTAATGAAGCCTGGCTGATAAATGGAAGCATTCTCTTGTCACATGCACTTTCCCTAAGATTCTCACACTCATGTCAGAAGGCTGAGAGGGCTCCTAGGCCTCAACGTTACTACAAATCTGGCCTGTGCATTCTCAATTTATTTTTTGGAAGCAGCCTGATTTTCCCCCCTTAAATTTGATAAAAGTTGTTGCCATATCTTTATCAAATGGAAATTTTGCTCAGTGTAGAACCAACCTGCACATCCAGAACAAATTCTTCAGTATTGAATATCTGGGGCAAAAGCAGTCAAAACATTCAATCTGCTGCAGATTTCTAAGTACTGACTGCTTCTCTTTGTCTACGTAATGACTGATTTTTTAAATTTAAATTTGAATACTTGGCTATCCTGTAATTACATATTCTCTTTTCTCAGTCTTCCCAAACTGAGCCTGTGCCCACAGTGTGGAAAATTTCTGAGAACCACCTTGACTTTGATCTCTTAGATAGCTTTCCTGGAACTCCGGCTTGCTGGTGTGATTGGAGGAGACGCAAATATTTCCTTACAGGTTTTCCCTGTTATGCTATTTTTTTTATGGAAGGCACTGCTTTGTTTGGACATTTCATGTAACAGTCTTCACTAGATAATGCTTCTATCATCTCCGAGCAATTTCTCTTCTAATTGTGGCTTTGCCTTACGGGACCTCCATACAGCATTGGTGTGTCTCTTGCTAGTAAATTTTAGAGTTCAACATGCCTGTGTTTTTGCAAAATATTATTGCCAACATTACCATATTTCATCCTCAAAACATCCCTCTGAGGCAGAACCAATGCTTTTCTCCCTGATTTAAAGATGAAGAAACAGTTACAAAAAGAGATGAGAACATTTTCTCCAGGCCTACAGAGCGCATTAGCAGAACTGGGCTAAAAACTGAGTTTTCTTTTTCTTTCTTTCTTTTTTTTCTTTTTCTTTTCTTTTTTTGGAGCAGAGAAATGTTTATTGCAGGGCAAGCAAGGAGAATGGGTGGCTTGAGCTCAAAAACCCTGAACTCCAAAATCTGATGTTTTAAGGAATAGAACAAGCAAGGGACTTCTCCTATTTTACACAACAGAGGTAAAATTTAGTTCACTTAATTTTCCATTACAAAATATAGTTACTTTTAAAACTGATTTTGGGGCATTATCTTGTTGAGTCTTTCAGGATCAATAAAAAACTCAAATATAGGGCTTCCCTGGTGGCGCAGTGGTTGGGAGTCCACCTGCCGATGCAGGGGACGCGGGTTCATGCCCCAGTCTGGGAGGATCCCACATGCTGCGGAGCGGCTGGGCCCATGAGCCGTGGCCGCTGGGCCTGCGTGTCCGGAGCCTGTGCTCCGTAACAGGAGAGGCCGCAACAGTGAGAAGCCCGCGTACTGCAAAAAAAAAAAAAAAAAAACTCAAATATAAACTTTTTTCAAAAACTCTTTAGCTACAATCTTGAATCTGGGAGAGAAGATGTATCTTCCTAGGCTTAGCTTTATACTTAGTAAAATGAAACATGTTTAATTTTATTTTTAAAAGGCAATGAAGGCAAAAAGAGAAGATTTTGCATCCTCTGTGTATCAGGGTATGGTAACTATTTTTGATAATAAACATCGATCAAGAGGCCATAAATATTCAGAAACTCTCATGTTCATTTTTTTTAACGTCTTTATTGGAGTATAATTGCTTTATAACAGTGTGTTAGTTTTTGCTTTATAACAAAGTGAATCAGCTATACATATACATATATCCCCATATCTCCTCCCTCTTGTGTCTCCCTCCAACCCACCCTCCCTATCCCACCCCTCGAGGTGCTCACAAAGCACCGAGCTTATCTCCCTGTGCTATGTGGCTGATTCCCACTAGCTATCTATTTTACATTTGGTAGTGTATATATGTCCATGCCACTCTCTCACTTCTATTACAGTGTTACTGTTGATTTCCCCTTTTATGGCTGTTAACATTTGCCTTATGTATTGAGGTGCTCCTATGTTGGGTGCATAAATATTTACAATTGTTATATCTTCTTCTTGGATCGATCCCTTAATCATTATGTAGTGTCCTTTTTTGTCTCTTGTAATAGTCTTTATTTTAAACTCTATTTGGTCTGATATGACAATTGCTACTCCAGCATTCTTTTGATTTCCATTTGCATGGAATATCTTTTTCCATCCCCTCACTTTCAGTCTGTATGTATCCCTAGGTCTAAAGTGGGTCTCTGGTAGACAGCATATATACAGGTTTGTATCCATTGTTTTTGTATCCATTCAGCCAGTCTATCTCTTTTGGTTGGAGCATTTAGTCTATTTACATTTAAGGTTTTCATTGATTTGTATGTTCCTATTACCATTTTCTTAATTGTTTTTCGTTTGTGATTGTGGTCTTTTCCTTCTTGTCTTTCCTGCCTAGAGAAGTTCCTTTAGCGTTTGTTGTAAAGCTGGTTTGGTAGTGCTGAACTCTCTTAGCTTTTGCTTGTCTGTAAAGGTTTAAATTTCTCCGTCAAATCTGAGTGAGATCCTTGCTGGCCAGAGTAATCTTGGTTGTAGGTTTTTCCTTTTCATCACTTTAAATATGTCCTTCCACTCCCTTTTGGCTTGCAGAGTTTCTGCTGAAAGATCAGCTGTTAACCTTATGGGGATTCCCTTGTATGTTAGTTGTTGCTTTTCCCTTGCTGCTTTTAATATTTTTTGTTTGTATTTTATTTTTGATAGTTTGATTAATATGTGTTTTGGCATGTTTCTCTTCAGATTTATCCTGTATGGGACTCTCTGTGCTTCTTGGACTTGATTGACTATTTCCTTTCCTATATTAGGGAAGTTTTCAACTATAATCTCTTCAAATATTTTCTCAATCCCCTTCTTTTTCTCTTCTTCTGGCCCCTATAATTTGATTGTTGGTGCATTTAATGTTGTCCTAGAGGTCTCTAGGACTGTCCACAATTCTTTCCAGTCTTTTATCTTTATTCCGCTCTGTGGTACTTATTTCCACTGTTTTATCTTCCCAGTCACTTATCTGTTCTTCTGCCTCAGTTTTTCTGCTATTGATTCCTTCTGGAGAATTTTTAATTTCATTTGTCATATTGTTCATCATTGTTTGTTTGCTCTTTAGTTGTTCTATGTCCTTATTAAACGTTTCTTGTATTTTCTCCATTCTATTTCCAAGATTTTGGATCATCTTTACTATCATTACTCTGAATTCTTTTTCAGGTAGACTGCCTATTTCCTCTTCATTTGTCTGGTCTGGTGGGTTTTTACCTTGCTCCTTCATCTGCTGTGTGTTTCTCTATCTTCTCATTTTGCTTAACTTACTGTGTTTGGGGTCTCCTTTTCACAGGCTGTGGGTTTGTAGTTCCCGTTTTTTTTGGTGTCTGCCCCCAGTGGCTAAGGTTGGTTCAGTGGGTTATGTAGGCTTCCTGGTGGAGGGGACTGGCGCCTGTGTTCTGGTGGATGAGGCTGGATCTTGTCTTTCTGGTGGGCAGGACTACGTCCGGTGGTGTGTTTTGGGGTGTCTGTGACCTTATTATGATTTTAGGGAGCCTCTCTGCTAATGGGTGGGGTTGTGTTCCTATCTTGCTAGTTGTTTGGCATAGGGTCTTCAGCACTGTAGCTTCCTGGTTGTTGAGTGGAGCTGGGTCTTAGCATTGAGATGGAGATCTCTGGGAGAGCTTTCGCCTTTTGATATTATGTGGAGCTTGGAGCACTCTAGTGGACCAATGTCCTGAACTCGGCTCTCCCACCTCAGAGGCACAGGCCTGACACATGACCGAAGCACCAAGACCTTGTCAGCCACACGTCTCAGAAGAAAAGGGAGAAAAAGAAAGAGAGAGAGAGAGAGAGAGAGAGAGAGAGAGAGAGAGAGAAAGAAGGAAAGAAAGAAAAGAAAGTTATTAAAATAAAAAATAATTAAAAATAATTAAAAACAAAAAATTTAAAAAGTAATTTAAAAAAAAGAAAGAGAGCAACCAAACCAGAAAACAAATCCACCAATGATAACAAGTGCTAGAAGCTATAGTAAAAAGAACAAAAAAGAACAGACAGAACCCTAGGACAAATGGTAAAAGCAAAGCTATACAAGCAAAATCACACAAAGAAGCAAACACATACACACTCACAAAAAGAGAAAAAGGAAAAAAAAATATATATATATATAAAAGGAAGCCAGCAACCAAATCAATAAACAATCTACCAATGATAATAAACTCTAAATACTAAACTAAGATAAACATGAAACCAGAGACAAATTAGATGCAGAAGGCAAACCCCAAGTCTACAATTGCTCTCAAAGTCCACCACCTCAATTTGGGATGTTCCTTGTCTATTCAGGTATCCCACAGATGCAGGGTACATCAGGTTCATTGTGGAGATTTAATCCGCAGCTCCTGAGGTTGCTGGGAGAGATTTCCCTTTCTCTTCTTTGTTCCAACAGCTCCTAGGGTTCAGCTTTGGATTTGGCCCCGCCTCTGCGTGTAGATCGCCTGAGGGCGTCTGTTCTCCGCTCAGACAGGACGGGGTTAAAGGAGCAGCTGATTCGCGGGCTCTGGCTCACTCAGGCCAGGGGGACGGAGGGGTATGAAGGGCGGGGCGAGCCTGCGGTGGCCGAGGCCTGCGTGACGTTGCACCAGCCTGAGGTGCGCCGTGCGTTGTCCCGGGGAAGTTGTCCCTGGATCCCAGGACCCTGGCAGTGGCGGACTGCACAGGCTCCCGGGAGGGGAGGTGTGGAGAGTGACCTGTGCTCACACACAGGCTTCTTGGTGGCGGCAGCAGCAGCCTTAGCGTCTCATGCCCGTCTCTGGGGTCCGTGCTGATAGCCGCGGCTCGCGCCCATCTCTGGAGCTCGTTTAGGTGGTGCTCTGAATCTCCTCTCCTTGCGCACCCCGAAACAATGGTCTCTTGCCTCTTCGGCAGCTCCAGACTTTTTCCTGGACTCCCTCCCAGCCAGCTGTGGCACACTAGCCCCTTCAGGCAGCCAACCCCAGTCCTCTCCCTGGGATCCGACCTCTGAAGTCCGAGTCTCAGCTCCCAGCCCCCGCCCACCCCGGCAGGTGAGCAGACAAGCCTCGCGGGCTACTGAGTGCTGGTCGGCACCAATCCTCTGTGCGGGAATCTCTCCGCTTTGTCCTCCGCGCCCGTTGCTACGCTCTCCTCCGCAGCTCCGAAACATCCCCCCCCCGCCCCGTCACCGCCCCCCCCCCCCGTCTCCGCCAGTGAAGGGGCTTCCTAGTGTGTGGAAACTTTTGTCCGTCACAGCTCCCTCCCCGAGGTGCAGGTCCCGTCCTTATTCTTTTGTCTCTGTTTATTCTTTTTTCTTTTGCCCTACCCAGGTATGAGGGGAGTTTCTTGCCTTTTGGGAAGTCTGAGGTCTTCTGCCAGCGTTCAGTAGGTGTTCTGTAGGAGTTGTTCCACGTGTAGATGTATTTCTGATGTATTTGTGGGGAGGAAGGTGATCTCCACGTCTTACTCCTCCGCCATCTTGAAGGTATCCCCTCACCTTCATTTTTTATTTATTTATTTATTTATTTATTTATTTATTTATGGCTGTGTTGGGTTTCATTTCTGTGTGAGGGCTTTCTCTAGTTGTGGCAAGTGGGGGCCACTCTTCATCACGGTGCGCGGGCCTCTCACTATTGTGGCCTGTCTTGTTGCGGAGCACAAGCTCCAGACACGCAGGCTCAGTAATTGTGGCTTACGGGCCCAGTTGCTCCGCGGCATGTGGGATCTTCCCAGACCAGGGCTCGAACCCGTGTTGCCTGCGTTAGCAGGCAGATTCTCAACCACTGCGCCACCAGGGAAGCCCTCACCTTCATTTTTAAAAGCTAATTTTTACCTTTTGCTCTAAGATACGTAAAATATTTATATTTATACTCTTTTTCATAAACTGGTAAATTCCTTTTACACAGATGCCTAGAGGATATTCATGTAGAAACGTGTGAGCATTAACAAATGGGACAGCCACATTCTTGCCTTCTTGAGTCACTTTATACACCTTCCCAACTGATTATGCAATGGAGTTACCAGACAGATAGGTGAATTATCAGTCAAGGAAGAAGTGATTTTTTAAAATTTCTCTCTTTACCCTTAGCTATACGCAAAAGAAGGCTACCCACATGCACTTTCTACTGCTCTTACTTTGTTTTTATTTCTTTTTCAAGCTTTCCCTTAAATTGTCATTTACTGCCAGCTGTGGCAAATGTGTTATTCCTTGTTAAGAAACAACTTTATTGAACTGGAAATCTCACCCTCTTACTATTTATTTATATAGTTTTAGAAGAATCCTCCCATTTTGGTTGGTAGCTGCTCAGTTGGGTTTCAGTGTAATGCACTTGTTGGCTGTTTAGTCCCATGGGGACTGTGCTGAGACAGACTTAGCCAGGCTTCCTTTGAACACAGAAATGAAAATCAATAAACAATTTGAACTTCTTCAAGGAGAACTTTTCTTCTCTAATGAATATACAAGCTTGGTTACAGCTTAATTCAAAGATTGAATTTAGTGAGTGCTTTTGAATGCACTATAAGCGTGACAAACACAAGCTTCAACATGCCTCACAGGGAGACTTAATGTTTAAAAGGAAAAAATCATACTCTCCCATTCCAAGTCCACATACAAATGAGACAACTCAACTGTAGTAATATTTACTTGAACCAGACTTGAGACATGGCCCAGGGAGTGCCCAGTCATATTATTTGTGCCGTCTACACATGAAGAACTTTGAAAGCAAGTATATGGACAAACAAAAAAGAGCTCAATTAAATGAAACAAATATTTTATCAGTTAAGATTTTTTGTTATATTTCAAGTGGAAGAAAACTCACCTCTGGCTTTGGTTAAGTCTCCATCCAGGGGCTCGTCTGGTGGTTACTGATTCACTCCTTTGTTTCCCTCTGTTCGTCCTTCTGTGTGTTAGCTTCATCCTTATTCTTCACATCAGAGCAAGGCATTTCCAAGCAAAATGGCTCCCAAGGAAAGGAGTTAAGCTTTTTTTTTTTCTCTTTACACAACATTTGACAAAGAGCCCAGGTCCTGTCTCTTACTGACCTGATTAGGTTCCTGTGCTCATTTCTATCTCTGCGGCCAGAGGGGTAGGATGTACTGATTGACTGAAGGCCATCTGAGTTCACCCTTTGAATTAAGGATGGTGTCAATCCCAGGCAAGAGTTCAAGTGTTTGCCAGAGGTGGTTTCTCAGAAACAATTTGAGGAAATATTTCCCCAAAAGATTAGTGAGAGAGTACTGTATGACCAAAACCACAGATAGAGGCAGGTAAAACAGATGTGAGGTATGGTTCAATAAATTAATTAGTTAATGGTACTATTAGAATCATCTTTAAAAATGTGGTAATAAGTTGAGCTGTGCCCGTAATTCATCACCAGTGGCTTATAATATTAAGCATACATGTTAATGGATGATGACACTTTTAAAAGATAGAAAAATAAAGATACAGCTGTATAAATATCAATCCAATACCATAAATGAAACTAATTACTTACCTATAAACTCTATTATTAAATGCCTGTGAAAAATAAGATTTCATATTTCTCACTGTAAATGACTCCAGAGACTTAGTTTCCTTTGTCTTGATAGTATCTTATCATGAGGCTTCTCTTTTTTCTGCCTGGTTTAACAATATACACACTGCAGCCATGAAAGACAAAAAATGTTACAGTCCCCCCCCTCCACCCCCCGTTTTTCTCTGGTAATAGAGAAAGGTCATGCAGAGAGAGGAAATCGTAGGACTGACCTTTCTTTATCTTGAGTAAATCAAGAGAAAACATCCTTCTGCTGGTTTATGACAAGGCCAGTTGAAAATTCCACAAGTGAGATAATTCTGTCGATTAATGATGGCTGATGGTTCTGGAGTTTACAAATGGCAACAGACCACGTCTTCCTGAGCCTGGTGAGAAGAACATCAGTTCTTTATTCTAGTCCCAGGCTCTTCCTTTTGACTCTCGTCTACTGGCAGTATCTGTGGTGGTTTTGCATTAGGTTCATAAGTTCATCAACAATTCTCCCTCTAAATGTTGGAGCCAGATCCCCATCCTCTTGCATATGGGTTGGCCTTACTTCTAACAAATAGAGTACAGCAAAAGTCATAGCATACCGGGCATGCCTGGTGGTGCAGTGGTTGAGAGTCCGCCTGCCGATGCAGGGGACACGGGTTAGTGCCCCGGTCTGGGAGAATCCCACATGCCGCGGAGCGGCTGGGCCCGTGAGCCATGGCCACTGAGCCTGCACGTCCGGAGCCTGTGCTCCGCAACGGGAGAGGCCACAACAGTGAGAGGCCCGCGTACCGCCAAAAAAAAAAAAAAAAAAAGTGATAGCATACCTGCTTTAGGTCATTAAAGGCATTGCAGCTTCCTTCTTGATTTCTGTTTCTCCTTTGGACCACTCCTTGTGCTGGAAGCCAGTGGCCATTTGGTGAAAACACTTCAGGCTGCTGGTGTGAGCCACCGCTCTGGGGTGGCTGGTGCCCACAACCTGGTCTCGTCAGTCTGTCATACAGAGTGAAGTAAGTCAGAGAGAGGAAAACAAATACCATATGCTAACACATATATATGGAATCTAAAAAAAAAAAAAAGGTTCTGAAGAACCTAGGGGCAGGACAGGAATAAAGACGCAGACATAGAGAATGGACTTGAGGACACAGGGAGGGGGTAAGCTGGGATGAAGTGAGAGAGTGGCATGGACATATATACACTACCAAATGTAAAATAGATAGCTAGTGGGAAGCAGCCACATAGCACAGGGAGATCAGCTTGGTGCTTTGTGACCACCTAGAGGGGTGGGATAGGGAGGGTGGGAGGGAGAGGTAAGAGGGAGGAGATATGGGGATATATGTATACGTATAGCTGATTCACTTTGTTCTAAAGCAGAAACTAACACACCATTGTAAAACAATTATACTCCAATAAAGATGTTAAAAAAAACAAACAAACACTTCAGAAGCCCTGTGAAGAGGTCCATGTGCTAAGGAATGAAGGCCCCCTGCCTACTGCCAGCAAGAGAGGGAGGCTCCCTATCTAAAGCCATGTGAGTGGGCCGTCTTGGGAGGGGGCCCCTTAGCCCCAGTCAAGCTTTCATTCAACTGAAACTTCCAGCCATGTCTTGACCTCAACCTCATGAGAGACCCTGAACCAGAACCACTAGGCTAAACTCTTCCCAGATTCCTTACCTTCAGAAAATGTGTGAGATAATAAAATGTGTTGCTTTAAGCCACTTGGGGGCTTAATGGGGGTTATATTTGGGTGTAATTGGTTATGCAGCAATACCCAATCTTATTTCCCATTGCTTGTCAAGATGCAAACTCTCCTGACATGTATCAACCAATAAATTAGTTAGTCAAGCAGTCAACTAACTGAGCATGTATTTACTATTTACCACTTCCATAGGCAGGATAATCTCTAATCTAACCTCAGCACCTTCCTTATCTCCTCTTGCCTTCTCTACATTTCTGGTGATTTTCTAGTCAGTGGCATACAGATGAGCCCATAATTTTGCTTTAATTGACTTATCTATGTTATACTTGGCCAACTTCCCCAAAGGCAGAAGTCTTCATATTTTTAATATTTCTGAATGCATTTCTGGATTAAATAAGGCTTGATGAAGTAGCAAATGAGTTCCTTCAAGTTGCTTGACTCCCAGGGAAATTTAATAAATTTGACTCTTTCAGAGCAAGGGCTTTGTTGCAGTCTTATGCAGAGGAGTCTGTTTTCCCCATTCCCATCACTTACCACTTTACCCCCCTGGAGAGCAGGTGTCAGCAAACAGTTTCTGTAAAGGGCCATAGAGGAAAGCGTTTGAGTTTTGGGGGACATATGCAACTACTCGAATTTATTGTGATAGTGTGAAAGCAGTGATAGACAATAAATAAATAAATGGACATGACTATGTCCCAGTAAAACTTTATTGACAAAAACAGGTGCTAGAACAGTTTTGGCCCCTGGGCTGTAGTGTATGGACCCACATCCTAGGGTGGAATTCCCCAACATTGCTACATCGTAAGAATCACCTGGAAAACTTGTTTTACAATAGCCACGTCTACCTGCAAATGTGTTTTGACTAAGCACCTCCATTGTTCCTTATAATCTGACAAATTTGGAAACCCTGGAGATTTGAATCAAACCTGTGGCTTCCTTTGTGCCAGGGGATGATTTCCCCTGTGAGACTGAGATGAGAATGTGAGGCAGGAATCACCAATCACATTTCTTGTTGTAAAATTTCTCCGATTTTGCAAGGCTACAATCCTCATCTAAGGACTGGCTGTCATGTTTCTCCTAAATACACAGCTAAATATCTTATGGTAGGAAAGACAACAGCAGATAAAACGATCACTTCCCTACTTCATTAAGGAAAAATTAATGTCCCAAGAAAATTTCTAGACTATCCACTTAGTTTAAAGGATGCAGTCACCTTAACTGTTCTCTGGCACAATGTGTAATTTTCTTAAAATGATAGTTGCTTTGCAAGATTAAGATTTTTAAGATATAAAATTTAGATACATAATATGAAATCAGGTGGAGGGCAGAAACACTTAAGTCTGACCAAAGTTCAACCAAAGAGGTAGCTCATATCTAACCATGCTGTGCTCAGATTTCAAATGTGTGGTTCATCTCTTAAAAATAAAATTGCAATTTTTGAATGGATTTCCTATATGCATGCTGAGACCCTTGTCCTAGTCCAAATTAGTGAGATACAGTATCCTAAGATTGCCTTTCTTTTGCTTTTTTATTGAGTACTTGGGCTTTATAATTTTAATAAATATCATCAAGGAGCAAACAAACCCTATTAATTGCCCCCAGGGCTTCCACACAAATCTTTGAGTATGACATATCAGAGATGTAGTTATATGTGTAGAGAGTGCATGATTTGGTTCTCAGCCTTGACAGTGTTGACATTTTGGACTGGAACATTTTTATTGTGGGAAGCTGTCCTGTGCATCATATGTGGGCTGGTTATCAGCCTTCATTGCCTCTATCTGCTGGATTCCAGTAGCACTCTCAAGTTGTGACAATCAAAAATGTCTCCAGACCCTGCCAAATGTTCCCCGGGGGGCCAAGAATCATCCCTGTTGAGAACCATTGATATCAAGAGTGTGTGAAAACCATAAGCAAAGTGGAGGAAAGGGACAGCTTTCCAGACATCTCATATTAAGTCCCTGCCCTCAAATTCTCCTGAAATACTTAGATAAGGAAAAGATGGGCTCATTCAAGCTGTAATTATTCAGGTAACTGACTCAATGCTCCTCTTTGCTTTCCATGTGCAAGCACCAACAGTGGGATTTAGCTCTCCTGGGAACCGCACAGGAATCAATTCTTCAGGAACACCTGGGGACCATAATTTGTTGGATTCCTCAGTAATAATTTTCCAACACCCAGATGTTGGAAAAAACATATGTACACACTGACCCAGGCTCGCTGCATTTTGACATATCTGCAGTCAGAGAATGCCAGGGAGTATGAGTAAGAACTAGGCAGCATATACCATCTGGTGTTTTGAAAAATCCATACCATAGGCCCAGTTAAGAACTTATTTTTATGCTATTTGTGAATGGGCTTATTTTGAATGAAACAGAAGTCTAACCCTAAAATAAATGAACTAGCTCAAATTTTTATTTAAATTGAATTTTCTAACATGATTTCATAATAATGGGATTTTGGAATACAACCTAAGGCATTGTGTGGGCTGAATTATGTCCTCCCCACAAATTCACATGTTGAAGCCCTAACCCCTCAGTATTTCAGAACATAATCATATTTGGTGATAAGTTCTTTAAAGTGGTAATTAAGTTAAATGAGGTCATTAGGGTGGGCCCTAATTCAATGACCGGTGTCCTTATAAGAAGAGGAGATTTGGACACAGACATGAACACACACACAGGAAAAGCCATGTGAGGACACAGCAAGAAGGCGGCCATCTACAAGCCAATGAGAGAGGCCGCAGAAGAAAACAAACCTGCTGTCACCTTGGTCTCATCACCTTGTCACCTTGGTCTTGGTCTTCTAGCCTCCAGAGTTGTAAGAAAATACATTTCTGTTGTTTAAGTCATTCAGTCTGTGGTATTTAGTTTTGGCAGCCCTATGTTCCCTAACCCATTTGTTCCCTGACCTGGGAATAAGGGTCATTAGTATAAGAAAATGACAATGAAATGACCAAGTCCTTGAAAGTGCCTCTCACAACTCCCCACCCAAGTCAAGATAGTAAATCAGAAGCAGATCACATTCCTGAAGCAATGACAGAGATGAGTAATCTCATTAAAAACCAGAAGGATACAGCCATGGTGGTGCCACATCTATGCATTTAGTTCACCTGGTTGGTCTCAGCAAAATCTAATGGATCTTAGCAAATGATAGTGAACTTCCGGAAACCAGTTGGTAGACTCAGTTGCATTATTATCTGGATATGGTATCATCACTGAAGAAGATGAACACGGCCTCTTGCACTTGGTATGTAGGCACTGATTGACAAATTATTTATTCTCAAAACTCTAATAGAGAGAATTAAAAGCAGTTTGCATTTACATGGCAAGGGCAGGAGTATACCTTTATTATCTTGGTCCTGATCTCTTAACTTCTCCCACTTTATGACATAATATAATCCATGGGGGACCTGAATCATCTTTAGGTTGCATATCACAAAGTCCACCCTATTGATGATATCATGCTAACTGGCCTTGAGAAGGAAGGAAATGTCATGTATTCTACAGTCTTGGTAAGACATCTGCCTGCCACAGAGTGTGAGAAAACCATGAAGCTCCATGGACCTACCACACTGGTGAAGATTTTAGGAGTTAGCGGCCTTGGGCATGCTGGCATATCCTCTCTGAGATAAAGAACCAATTTGTTGTATCTTGCTCCTTCTACCATTAAGAAAGAAGCTGAGTATCTGTTGGATCCCTTTAAATTCTGGAAGCAAAGTTATTCTGCATTTGGGAATACTGCTATTATCCATTTATGATGTTTTCTGGTTTTGAATGAAGCACAGAGCAAGAGAGAGTTCTGTGTGGTCCACGCTGTGGGAGAAGCTTCTCTGATCCTTGGGCTTTATCGGCAAATCCTATAGTGTTCAAAACTGTCCATGATGGTTAAGATTACCGTGTGGCATCTCTGTCAAGCTCCTAGAGGAGAGTCAAAGTTTAGAACCTTAGGGACTAGGATAAGACTATTCTGTTTGTGGTGAAGTACCATAATGTGTTTGTAAAACACCTCCTGATTGACTACGTGGCCATCGTAGATACTGAGCATCTGACCCCTGGGATCACATGACTCTTCGATCTGAGCCATCCACTATGAACTCAGCATTACTGGATTCACCTGGTTATACATTGGGGCGCGCACAGCATCTGTTCATTGTGGTGTAGAAGTGATGCAATCAGGACCAGCTCAAGCAGATCCAGAAAGCACAGATAAATTACATGCAGAGACAGCCCAGACTCCCTTATCACCAACCTGTGCTCTTCCACAATGGCGCTTCCTTCAACCCATACCATGGCCTCACTGGAGGTGAGTATATGTGTGTATTGGGTGATGAAAGGTGATTTGCCTCTGATCAACCAACAGAAAAGGACACTGGCCTAGTTTATAGGCGGATTGGTATAATGTTGGCTGTGATCGGAAATGGGCTGCAGCTGCATTACAGCCCCGCCTAAGAGAGCCCTGGAGGACAGCAGGAAAGAGAAATCCTCCCAGCAGGTAGAGCTTTGAGACATACACTTAGTTGGACCCTTTGTTTGAAGGGAGGTTGTCTGAAGTCCAAAATACATACATGTATTGATGCCTAGGCAGGAGCAAATAGTTTGCCTGGCTGGTGAGGGGCCTGAGAAGAGGGATACTGAAATCAGTGACAAGGAGGTCTAGGGAAGAGTGTGATTGGACACAGGAAGGTGGTCCCCAAACGAAGATCTTTGTGTCTCGATGTGATGCCCACTCAAAGAACATGTCTACTGCAGTCAAGATTCTCATCATCCTGTCAGGTGGACAGAATAATCCTTCCTAGGGATGTCAGCCAGCCTTTCTTCATGGTCACTTCAGTACAATGGGTCTATGAACAGAATGGCCATGGCGGAAGGATGGAGACCACGCTAGGCTCAGCATGGATTCCCTTCCACCGGGATCGCTCTAGCTGCTGACACTGCCAAGCACCCAACCTGCTGGCATCAGACAAGAAAGCTGAGCCCCTAATGGGACCCCACTGACTAACCAGCCACCTGGTAGTAGGTGAAAGATAGCTCTGCCCTTCCGCCTTGAGAAGGCAGGTTCATTGCTTCTCAGACTGATATATAATCTGAATATATGTTTTCCCTTCCCACCCTCAGTGCCTCTGCCAGGCAGACACATACAGAATCTGAGGGCCTGAAGAATGTCTTTGCCATCAACATGATAGCCGTACACCATAGCCTCAGACTGAAGGCCTGCTTTTGTTACAAAGATGTCATAGTGGCCTGATAATCTGGAATTCACATGTTTTACCATGTACCCCATTATCCAAAAGCCTCAGCTGTTGAAGACTTAGCTAAGGTACAGCTGAGGGACATCTTTGTGGATCTAAGATGTGTCTTCCAGCTTGCAGTAAATTCATTGAACCAAAGGGTGATATATGGAATTGTGTCTCTTAATAATTAGCGTACATGAGTTTGGGAACCAAAGAATGGAAGTTGGCTGGACCCTCTCACTGTCACACCAGTGACTCGCTTGTGGAATGTGTACTCTACACACCTGAAGCCTGAGTCTCTACCAGGTAGATGCCTGGATGTCAGAGGTGAAACACTTCCTCCAGAGGAAAGAGTAAGAATTCCCTTGAACTGGAAGCTTTGACCAGCACTTAGCCATCTTGGGCTTCTCATGCCAACAACCAGCCTGAGTTGCTGGAATAATTGTAGCTGATTATCATGAAGAACAATTGGTCCTGATTACCGTGAGAGATTTGGCTTGCTACTACACAAATAATTAGGGAAGAGTACGTCTGGATCTGAGGGGAATCATTTTTTTTAATTTCCAAGCCCAGTAATACTGTTAATGGACACTTAACAGCAATTGCAACTCCCAAAAGAAGGGCAACTCATGTCTCAGACTCCTCAGGAATAAAGGGTCCAGGTCACTTCAGGCCTTAGGTCTTTCAAGGGTTTGAGATGGGTTATCACCTTGAAGGGGTCTAAGAAATGTGGCTTGAGACTCTCCCCTTGGGAAGAAGTAAGGGCATCTTATTCACACACACACACACACACACACACACACACACACAGCCCCACATTGCAGTATGGGAACTAGATATAAATTAGGAAGGTGTAAGTGTGTCTCAGGAGCACAAAGGGTCACTGAATTAAGCGTATCTTATTTACTTCCTCAGATTCTCTCAGCCTTACCTGCCTCTTAGAAATTTAGCTACTGATTCTGCCTGAGCCATCACTTTGGCCTAAATCTGTGGTTTTGCCACTTGAATCTTATCAACCACACACCCAGAGTTTCTGACTTCTCCTTCTCCTTCCAGATTCTGGGTTCTCCGGTAGCTGCCAAAGAGGCCCAGTTATCTGCCCAGAAGTAGAAGGTAGTTACCTCCTTCCGGGGTGAAATTTGACCAATGCGAGAAGGAGATGAGAAGGAATCCAGTAGATAAGGAATTTATTGTAAGCGTGGTTTCTCCATAGCCTATGCGAATACAGCCTCTTCAGTGGTATAATGAAGCTGGGTCATACAGTTTTTTTCAATTTAATTTTAATTTTATATTGGAGTATAGTTGATTTACAATGTTGTGTTTCAGGTGTACAGCAAAGTGATTCAGTTATACATATACATATATCCATTCTTTTCCATATTCTTCTCCCATATAGGTTATTACAGAATATTGAGTAGAGTTTCCTGTGCTATACAGTAGCTTCTTGTTGATTAGCTGTTTTATATATAGTAGTGTGTATAGGTTAATCCCAACCCCCTAATTTATCCCTCCCCACCACCTTTCCCCTCTGGTAACCATAAGTTTGTTTTCTATGTCTGTGAGTCTGTTACTGTTTTGTAAATAAGTTCATTTGTATCATTTTTTTAGATTCCACATATAAGCGATATCATATGATATTTGTCTTTCTCTGTCTGACTTACAGTTTTGCAAAAGCCCTTTGTGTGCATCTCTTCCCAACTTCACATTCAGTGATGTCACCTTGGTGGCTTGAAATCAGCCATGTAGGAGTATTTACACCAGGGAAACTGGCAAACACTAGAAATCAGGGCTTTTCCTCGGGGGAGAGCTTGTTGTTAAATATTTACTCTAAACACCACTGAGCCAAATGGACATTCCCACCGCTGTGTCTCTATGGCCCTTCATGAAGCAGTGACCATAACTAATGCATCCCTCCCACTGCTACTCACTTTTCTCTGCGTCACTACCCCTTTGCTTTGCTTTTATTGCTCTGGCCACTGGGGTCTTCTTGCTGTTCCTTAAATAAGCCAACCTCATTCTACCTCAAGTGCCTGGTAGATTCTATATGCCCAGATGTTCCTTTGGCTTTTTCAATTATATTAGGTTGCAGCTCACATGTCACCTTCTCAGGGAGGTTGTCTGAAATTGCCCTAACTAAAAGGGCCCAGTTCTCCGTATTCACTTACCCAGGGTTATTTCTGTTAACAAACCTTACCACAATCTGGCATTATTTTGCTTACTTGTTCATTTTTGTCTTCCTGTCTAGAATACAGATGCCATGGGGGCAGAGATATATCAGTTCTGAAACTCCAGCACTTATAATAGTGCCAAGTACATAATAGATACTTTATGAATATTTGTAGAGTAAATGAATAATCAATTATCATTAACTGTTAATTTATTTATAATTAAATATTTTAAAATTAATAATAATTAATTACTCAATGACTTTGTGTGTACCTATCTCTATGCCAGGTCAGGAGACCAGGAAGTGGAAGACTTGATTCAAACTTTTGAGCAGCTAGCAGTTTCGTTGAGGTGATAAGCCACATGTACACACAACACCTGAACACACTGCAGTGTAGCATGTGACATATGTCAAATCAGTGATGAGCCTTCCATTTGACAAGTGTAATGAGAGTTCAGAGAACAGACCACAGTGCACTGGAGCAGACAGATTTTTAGAAGAAGCAGGTTTTTGTGCCCCCCATGAGCATGGGTTTGATATGGGGGTAAAGGATAGAAAGAGGATTGTTTTGGTAACCCTCCAGGACCTTACCAGTGCTAAATTTGTTAGTATCCAACCATGCAACCCATTAAAACCCCCAAATGGCCATTTGTCCAATTACCTTGTCTACATGACACACGTGCACACAAAAAAATCATCTAGGAGATGATATGAGTTTAATACTTAAGCAGCTCTCTGTTGTGTTTTGAGCTCTGCTGCAATGAGATGAATAAATATTGACTGAATGAAATCAGGAACACTCAATTCAAGTGCTGAACTATGTCTGTGTCCCACTTTAGAAAGGAAAACACAAGATGGATTCTCTTTGTCAGGGACTGACTGATGTCCAGTCCGATGTCCCCATTTGGTGTCAGCCTCTGATAAAAATGAAGCCAGTTGATTTATTCGAGTATTTTTTCACTGTGACTATTTGACAAAAACCCATTCCAATTGCCCTCATCAATTGTACTCTTTTATCCTGGTTTCAGCTCTTCCTTGTGCTGTCTTATCTTCTCAATGCTGGTATAAACGTTCCTTGCTTTAATTTTAATTTTTTGAATCCAAAAACTTCATGCACTCTAAAATTCTTTATATTGGTTTTTAAAACTAATAACACATACACAGAAAATCTAACCACCCTACCCCCAAAACTTTGCCAACCTGCTCCTGAGGGTTTAAGTAAGATTTAGTTCATAGGTGGCACCCTGTATACAATCCTTTTGTCCCTTGAGCTGATTCGCTGATTTGTGTAAGGCCAGGAGCTTTTCTCCTCCTTACAGGATCAGTCCTCAGCCACAGCTTCTGAAGGAACAGTGTTGTTCTTAGTGACGTGAAAACAGAAGAAGCTAGAAAGCCCCTTTATTTCTGAAACTACTTTTTCATAGCCCATAAACAACAGACACACTAGTAACTCTGCACAGGGCATTAGGGCAACCTCAACTCACACATCAGGAGATTTATGTTAGTGTCCTTTTCCTAAAGGAAAAGAAGAGAAACTCAACTCCTATTAATATTTATCAAGGCCACTCTGGAAATTATTCAGAGGTGAGGCATTCTGAGAGGAAAATGCAAAATTCTCTTTTTGGTTTAGAAGAATGTTTTAAAGGTATACAACAAACAATTTCCAGAAGTTTGATGATGAGAAGAACAATTCTAAGAGAAACAGAGAGCCAAGTAAGACTAGGACATCAAATCACAGTAAACTTAAGTTATTAGTGGAAGAGAGGTCAATCAGGTTATTACTATTAAAGATTTCAAGGAACTTGTACTCAGAACTAAATGAAAAAGAACAGATATTCAGAAGAATAAATATGTGTTGAGTGTTGGGAAGAAAAGTATCTGACTAAATGAATGAATGAACCAGCAAATCTTAGAGAATTTTGTTACTCATTGGTTAAAGTATAAAAACTTGTGAAAACATAGATTTATGGCAACATGGTGTGTAGATCTATATCCCTGAATGATGTAATCCCACTGTTATAGTTACTGAAAAGTATTCTTACTTGAGGCCATGAGGATTAATGTTGTTCTCTTGGTAATATACCAAGAAACAGTCTGATGTCTTTTAAAACAAAGCAATATAACACTCTGAATGTACAAGCAACATTGCTCCCGGAAACACATTTGTCTGTCACAGCCAAATAGTAATCCTAATTTAATGAACATCTCCAGTTTGTTGAGCCCACCAGGGAAGGAAAGTCTTTTGGGAAAGCCTGAAACTGAATTGTGCCGATTTATTAGGTAGCTTTTTATTTAGGGTGAAATTTAAGTACCTGGAATACTTGACCAAAAGATTCAAGAGTTCTCTCAAAATTGAGTCTATTGTCCAAGATTATCCCTTAAATGTTGAGGGGAAAGAAAATAGTCATCTATATATTAGATGCCTTGATCTCAGACAAGTTACTTGTGTCTTTCTATCTTAAGGTCACCTTAAGATATTCTCCCTACAAGGAATAATATCGCACAATCAAAAAAGGAACAATATTAGATTCATTCATTCATTCCTGAAATATTAGAAATGCTTGACAGACAGTCCTTTCATAGGGTCCTTTTACAGAGAATTGCATTCCACAAGGCAAAACCAAGAACATTTAAAGCAACCAGTATTTTCTGGAAGATTTTGATTTCATGATAAGGGCAACCATGGGGCTCACTTAGTGGGCCTTGGTCAGGAGCTGTGTCAAGGTGTGTGTCATTATTCAGACAGTGCTCCAGACCTCTCAGATAGCAGCATCCTTGTCTGTTCCTTCTGAAGCCCTTTCACTGGCAGTCATTGTTGGTATAAGCAAGGAAGGGAATGCATGCTTTCACAACTGTTAAGCTATACCTGCCCAGTTTAGGGAGAAAAGCTTTGCAGTCAGCCTACCTTAGACTATTCTGTACTCTGTGCTCCCTGGATAATACTTGTATTGTGCTCTAAGACGTGACAACTTGTGTTCTGTAGGGCTATATGATGGTAGCTGGCATCCCCTTTTGCCTTAGAACATTTTTTTTTATTGGAGTATGGTTGCTTTACAATGCTGTGTTAGTTTCTGCTGTACAACGAAGTGAATCAGCTATACGTATACATCTATCCCCTCCCTCTTGGACCTTCCTCCCATCCCACCCCATCCCACCCATCTAGGTCGCCACTGAGCACCGAGCTGAACTCCCAGCGCTATCAGCAGGTTCCCACTAGCTATCTGTTTTACACACGGTAGTGTATATATGTCAATCCCGATCTCCCAATTCATCCTACACACCCTCCTGCCCCATGTCCACACATCCGTTCTCTATGTCTGTGTCTCTATTCCTGCCCTGCGAATAGGTTCATCCGTACCATTTTTCGAGATTCCAAATATATGTCTTAGAACTGTAATAGGACTAGCGCTCTTTTTTCTCCCTTATTTGGCACATATGATTTCTGCGTTTGTGTACTTGTCTTATCTGTTGATGATGCTGGACTGGAGAAGGACACGTGTATCTATGTGCCCACGTGGGAGAGTACCCACGTCTACCTGGTGTCTTTTCCAGTATTTGGAAGCTAGTTCATTTTTCACATGATTCCAAGTGCCCATAAGCAGCAGCAAAGAATGGAAACTCAATTCCTAATCTTCTCTGAATTGGAAGCTAAGATCACAATTACAGGTTTATTTTTTCTAGATCTTCTGATAAGTCATCTGTAGCATGGCGTGGGATGTGCCTGGTTATGGTAATTAGGGATGGGATGAATTGGAGAAGATTATATAACATGAACACGGACAGAAATGATATAAATAGTTATGAAAATTTCTTCCTGGAAACTGGACTTGTGATATTTTATTGCCTGTTTCGGAGATGCCAGTAAGCATCATGAGATCAATAAAATTTCCCAAGATTCAATGAACCAAACTGGTCTCTCTCTTCACTACATTACCCTGAATCCCATCGAGGCCATGTGCTGAGCAGGGGTTCTGGAGCTCTAACTGCCATGTACTTAAAATCACAAGTGAACAGGATCTGTGAACATCCTGACACAGAGGGAAGAAGTGGGCAACAGAAATTTCAAATAGGATTTATTTCTTTAATACCCACTGTATTAGTTTCCTGTGGCTGCCATAACAAAGTACCATAAACTTGGTGGCCTAAAGCATCAGAAACGTATTCTCCCCTGGTTCTGGAATCCAGAAGTCTGAAATCAAGGTGTCAGTAGGGCCACCCTCCTCTGGAGGGTCTAGGAGAGGATCTGGTCTTTGGTTCCTGCAGCTTCTGGTATTTGTTGGCGTCCTTGTGGCTGCATCCCTCTAATATCTTCCTTGTTATCCGTATCTTCTCCGCTTCTATCTCTTAGTAGAAGGACAGCTGTCATTGGATTTATTTTTTTATATTTTTAATTTATTTATTATTATTTTTTGTGTGTGTGGTACGTGGGCCTCTCACTGTTGCGGCCTCTTCCGTTGCGGAGCACAGGCTCTGGACGCGCAGGCTCAGCGGCCATGGCTCACGGGCCCAGCCGCTCCACGGCACGTGGGATCCTCCTGGGCCGGGGCACGAACCCGTGTCCCCTGCATCGGCAGACGGACTCTCAACCACTGCGCCACCAGGGAAGCCCTGTCGTTGGATTTAGTCCCCACCCAGGTAGTCTGAGATGATCTCATCTCAAGGTCCTGAACTTAATTATATCTGCAAAGACCTTTTGTCCAAAAGGTAACATTTACAGGTTTTAGGGATGTGGATGTGCACCTGTATTTTGGGGCCACCATCAAGCCCACAATGTGTCCCATGTAGCAGGTTCTCCTCTAGGTACTTTACACATATTAACTTTGAATTTCCAAAATCTGTATTCAGTGCATAGCTCTGTCATCAGCCAGCTGTGTAACCTCGGACAAGTCATTTCACTGTGTCTGGGTAGCAGTTTCCTCATTTGTAAAATGAAGAGGGTTGGATTAGTTAAAGGAATCAAAATAATACAGTTGGGAAATACAGAGCCTTAATTTTAGAAGACATAAAAGAATTTGGTTCAATTCTTCATAGGTACAGATCACCTACAATTTCCCAAGGGCTGTACTAGGTATTAGGACTATAAATGAATATAAGACCCTGGCCTTTGTTTTACATGTCCACTCCCTAAAGGAGGCAACAATATTATCCTTGTGCCCAAGCACTGTCACTCAAGGAGGTGAAGCCAAAGAAAGTTCTCATGAAAAAAAAATTAACAAATTGAATCGGGAATGAAACTGTGTAGAAGAAGCAAGGTGCAGAGCCAAAGTTTATTGGCTTCATTGCTAAATCATGAGAAAGTAGATGCCAGTTGCTCTCCACTGAAACCCCAGAGGGTACAGCTACTCGTGACCATCCAGGGATTAATGGTGCATTTAAATTGTTCTCACCAGAGGTTACATATGCACTGAGCCACAGTGGAGGCCAGAGCTGCATAGCACCTAATGGCAAACTCTGAAATACCCCTGCATTTTTCTGAAAGGAGGATTGATAACATCCAAAGATGTTGTGGCAAATAGTCAATTCAGACAGCCGACCTCCAAGAAGGTCTCAGGTCCCATGAGACCGACCACCCAGGTTCTAGAAATGTGTCCGGGGGAAATCTGTCCCCTGGCGAGATGTAGGCTGTCAGCATGTACTTTGGTTCAGTGAACTCTACCCTGCAAGGAAGGAATTCATCATCGTACTCACTAAAGCAGGGGCACTGGGAGACTGTATAAGGGCACTGAATGTCTCCACTAAACGTCAGGGTACATTTAGTGAATTTGGCAAGCTCAGACTCAGCCCCAGTTAACATTTTTCTCAAATTCCCCAGCAGACAGTCTGGCCTGGTTGACAGCTTACTCGTAAGACACCCAGAATTATGTAATCAGTTCAGCTAAGCAAGCTCTAGAAAAGAGATTCACAACACAAAATAATGCCCAGGTTCACTCTTAGGTAGACTGACAACGACCTCTCATCCAGAAACGGAAGTAGCGTCGTCATCCAGAGCAGCTTGTGTGGAGGAATGCTGGTAAGACTCAAGTCCTTTTGCGGTGACCACAATTGACCTGGTCATCATGAGAAATAGGCTGTCTCAGGCAACACTCAGCATGGAGAGACGTGCTCACAGCAGCTCGGGCATATGGCAAATCAAAGAGCTATAGGTGTATAACAAGAGAAAGCTAGTGTCGTGCTGGGCGCCCACCTCAAAAAGTGCCAGAGAATGTCAAGGCACTGAAAAGCCTAATTATTTGGAATAATAGCATTCATGTGACATACAGGAGACGTTCAGGTACTGAGACTATCTAAAATTTTCACAGTTCCTTGCCCCTAATGTCATGTTTTTCTCCAATTAAGTGCTAGGGGCTAGGAAATAATAATAATAATAGTAATTGGGCTTCCCTGGTGGCGCAGTGGTTGAGAGTCCCCCTGCCGATGCAGGGGACACGGGTTCATGCCCCGGTCCGGGAAGATCCCACATGCCGCGGGGCGGCTGGGCCCGTGAGCTATGGCCGCTGAGCCTGTGCGTCTGGAGCCTGTGCTCTGCAATGGGAGAGGCCACAACAGTGAGAGGTCCACATATCGCAAAATAATAATAATAATAATAATAATAGTAATAATAATAGTAATTGGTTTAGTCAACCTGGGCTGTTATAACAAAATATTGTAGACTGAGTGGCTTAAACAGCAGACATTTCTTTCTCACAGTTCTGGGAATTGAGAAGATTAAGGTGTGGACAGATGTGGATCTTGGTGAGTGCTCTCTTTCTGGCTTGTAGACAGCTGCCTTCTTGTTGCATCCCCACATGATGGACAGAGAGAGGGCTCTGGTCTCTTCCTCTTCTCATAAAGGCACTAATCCCATCATGTTGGCTCCACCCTCATGAACTCATCTAAATCCAATTCTCTCCCAGAGGCACCACTTCCAAATACCATCACATCGGGGATTTGGGCTTTGACATACAAATTTTGGGGGACACAAACATTCAGTCCATAGTAAAAATAATAATAAAAGAGTAATAATAATAATAAACAGATACTATTCCTTCCTTAATGAAGCTCACAGTCTAGTAGAGTTACAGATGTTCATCAAATTGTCATACCCCAATATATGAAATTACAGTTGTGTTTCAGTTTGAAAAAGAAGAGGTACACGAGGCTGTGAGAGCACATAGTAGGGGGATTTGACTAATGGGAGGTCAAAGACTCCCCCATGACAACTGAGCTGAAATTAAAAGACAGGTGTGTGCCAACTTGTGGTATCAGACAGAGAGTACAGGTAACGGCCAAGGGAAGGAGAAAGATGGGAGATGGGACCAGATGGACCCGTGGGGTCCAGGAATTGTGTGTGTATGTGTGTGTGTGTGAGAGAGAGAGAGACTCTGAGGGAGAGACTTGAATGCAACAGAAAGATAGAACTGGAGTCCCTATCATCACATGATGAGCGCAATCCTCGTGGGTTTCTAATCCTATATTAATTCTATATGAGTTGGAAAAGTTTCTTCCTCATTGTTGAGGAAACCATGGAAGTATTTTTCTCTGTTTTAGGGAATTCAGTCTGGTCACCACCTTCTCCTGTCTACCATGGCCCATTTCTTCCTCTTGTGCCCTTCCCTCCCACCGCTTTTGGCATTCCCCCCTTTTTAGTGTTTGGTGCAAAGGTCCCTGAAAAGTGACTGCTCATTCTTCTGGAGGAATCTGTGCTTGTGTCTCTACTTCTGAGTTCCTTTTATCTGAACTATAGATACTTCAGGGCTTTTCTACTAAAAAGAGTTTGTAACAGTTACAGAAATATTATGAAGTATTAAACAAATATTCCATTAAGAGACAAATCATCTCCTTGCAAAAGAAATTCTTTGTAAATAACATCAATGTATTGGTTATCTTTTTGTATTGGGCTTATTGAAAAACAACCCAGAAAGAGTCATGGCTCAATGTTCTTATGGCCAAGACATACGATAAATTCTGTAAAACCTACATGCTTTTTTAAAATGCCTCCTTGAATTGAAGACAAGAAATCTTACCAATTGAAATGTTCTTAAAACCTTCCCATTAGATGGTTTGTCACATATATTCAGCCTTAAGAAGGGTTTTCAGAATGGATACCAGCATGCTACACATTGAGTGAGGCAGACAAGATCAGTATCAAAAAAAGCATAAGACAGAACCTGACCCATGTAAGAGCCTATAGTCAAGGCAAAGAAGGAAAATCAAGATTAACTTATTCATGAATACTGTTGAGCACCTATTATATGTCAGTGATGAACTAGAAAATACCATCCCTGCACTTGCAGAGATTAGAGTTGAGCCAAAGCTACACACTCAGAAAAAAAGACAAAAGCTTTCAACCGTGACTTTCAGCCAACTTGTACATTTTTTATTAGCACAGAAACAAAAAGAGTAGTATTCTAACTTTGCCGCTCCGTAGACGAATTGTCAATTTAATCTATTTAAAGTCAGGTCCCTCACAATGTACTAATGCCAAGTATTTAGACATATATGAGAGGCATAAAATATTTAATGTTTATATAACCAGGGTGTGACATTTAGAACATCCAACACAAATGACTCAACAAGTATTGTATATCAGGGTTTAGGAAATTCATGTGCTCTATATTACCAGGAATCTTTCCATTTACTAATATGTCTCTTCCTCAGTAATTATATATGAAGACTGAGTGACGGATGAGCAAAGTTGTTACAGAATGAGTTGTGTCCTTCCACAATTCGTGTGTTGAAGTCCTAATGCCCGATGTGACTGTATTTTGAGCCAGGGTCTGTAAGGAGGTGATTAAGGTTAAGTGAGGTTATAAAGGTCAGGTCCTAATTCAATAAAACTGGGGTACTGATAAAAAGAGGAAGAGACACAGTGCTCTCCTTGTCTCTGTGCCCAGAGGAAAGGCCACGTGAGGACACAGGGAGAAGGTGGCTGTCTATAAGCTGGGAAGAGAGCTCTCACCAGGAACCAAACTGACTGAGACTTCTGGCTCCCAGAACTGTGAGAAAATAAATTTTTGTTGGTTAAGTCAGCAGCTTGTTATAGTCTGTTATGGCAGCCCAAGAAGGCTAAGACAAAAATAAACTAATATTTATTGAAGTACCTGCTAGGTGCCAGAATCTGTGCATTGTAACAGCCAGTGTTTTTTGAATACTAACAATTAAAAATACTTCTAGGGAATTATCTTCCTTTACATAGTTCGAGATAGCTTGCCACTATGTCCACATTCCAACCACAAGATGAGAAGAGGAGAGGGAACCTCCCTTCCCTTTAAGGCATCACCCAGGATTTACACATTCTATTTGCTTGCATCCTATTGGAAGATCTTAAATCACATAGCTACCTTAACTACAAAGGAAGCTAAGAAATGTAGTCTTTATTTTTTCTTTTGTCCAAATCAGAGGTTCTATTACTATCAAGGAAAGAATGCATGTTAAAGGACAACAGACAATCTCTCCTATACCCCCACTTTCAAAGGTACTTAGACGGTCCAGAATAGAGTATTTAACGTTTATAGCCCTGCGGCTATGCCTCACCCTAGATCCTTGGATTACACCAGTGGATCATGTTACCACTTAGCTGGGGCTAATATTTTCTACACATCTCGGTTACAGACTCCTGCTGCAATGAAGACAGCCCACCCTTTTGTGGATTAAGCCCAGTTGTTTACTGCCCACATAATGGAAGAAGCACAAATTTTTCTCATAGCTCTGAAAGTAAAGTGATTTGCTTAAGGCTTCATATAGGTAGTCATAGAATAACTGGGATATGAATCAAGATTTGGGCATTGCAAGGGCAGTTTTGTTCCCACTTAACTACCAGATGATTTAGAAGTGCCTCCTAATACACCGTAAGGTTTATGAATGAACGAGTTTCCACATAATAGAAGATATGAGGTGGGCAAGTTGGATGGCGAAGACCATCCTGAGCAAATGGGAATAAATTTTGTGTTTCATCTGTTTCTTGTTTCTTAAAGAATTTGACTTTCAGTCAGTAATATTCCATGATGTGAATGTATCATGGTTTACTAAATCTCCTATTAGGGTATATTTAGATTGTTTTCATTCTGTTTCACTGCTGTTATAAGCCACACTGCATTAAACTTAACTGTCATAAATATTTATATGGAGTGGATCGTTCAAAACTTAGACACGTCTTTAAAGTCTGTTGACTGTCTTTGGCAATACTGCCAAACTACTGTCCAAAAAGACTTCCTGATATTTACTTCCATCGAGAATATATGAGAATTTGTGGAATCTAAAATATGACACAAATGAACCTATCTATGAAACAGAAACAGAATCATGGACATAGAGAACAGACTGGTGGTTGCCAAGGGGGAGGGGTTTGGAGGAGAGATGGGTGGGAGGTTGAGGTTAGCAGATGTAAGCGATTATAAACAGAATGGATAAACAACAGGTCCTACTGTATAGCACAGGGAACTATATTCAATATCCTGTGATAAACCATAATGGAAAAGAATATTAAAAAAGAATGTATGTATATATATGTATAACTGAATCACTGTGCTGTATAGCAGAAATTAACATTGTAAATCAACTATACTTCAATGAAAAAAAATTTAAAAATTATTTTAAAAAGATTTTTAAAGAATATATGAAAAGAAAAGGAATATATGAGACTAAAATTTGAGGTCCTAGATTGGGTTCTCCAGAAGCAAACCCTGATATGAAGATCCTCTGTAAGTGATTTATTCAGGAGGTGCTTCCTGGGGAGACCAGTAAGGACTCGAGAACCAGGACAGGGAAAGGATGGAAGCCAGGCAGAGTGTACTCTCAGACAAAGTGCTACAAAGCTTGGGCTTCAGCCTCGTCCCTCAGGAGAAATCTAGAGAATAAAGAAACCTCAGAATTGTCCCAAACAGAGGCAAGGGAGCTGGACTTTCACATTCTAGTGTCCGATGGTCATTTGTCAAGAGCCAACCCAGGGAGAAGGTAAACCCTAAGCATGCACGTTTTGACTCCTGGGTGTACAGTAAAGCAGCTCTGGTAGCCTGAGGGCAGTCCTCCAAAGAAGAGTCTCAAGTCCAGACTTTAAAACACACGGAAGTCAGTGCAGAGGCAGCGTAGGTTGTGCACAGAAAATATCACAAGAAATCTGAGAGGACCAGGCAAAAGCACCAACATTTTCCGCTACAGCCCACCCCTTGCCCTTGCTCAAACCCTCTCACATCTCATGTCGAGTTCGCTCCGTTCTATTAAAACTTCTTGAAGGTTGCTCAAAATTTCTGGGGAAAATTGAAAATGTGAGAGTCGTTGAACATGGTGCAGTCTCTCCTGCTGCAACCGGTCCTGAAGGGATGACATTTTACCATCTCCCACTTCTGCCACCCGTTCTAGATTCCTCTCAACCACTCTTGAATGTAACAATGACACTATACCCTACAGCCGAGTGCTTTCTTCATTGCTCTAGTGAAGGATCTTTTCGCTGGGCCTTCCTGAGCAACCGAATCATGCTTATACCTCTAAATATGTTGATCCTTTTCTCAACAATCTGCCAGGTCATTATTTGTTCCAAGCTTCCAAGCGCTATTCCAGTGACTTAGTAGGACCGGCTCCAGGGGCCCTGGCCAGAGTGTTAAATACTGAGTCACAGGACAGTGGCCCTGTATTAACAAAATCCCCCTTATCAACCACCCTGATTTGGCATCCTCAGTATTTAATTCCAGGCCTGCTCTCCCGGAACCAGAGAGTACATATTACCCAGGTCCCATAGATCTTTTCACAAATGATTTCTTCCTCCTTTAATCAAGCCAAAATTTCCCCAGTTAAGTCATGCTGAGGCTTGACCCTAGTTTTCTATCTAGAGGTCAGGGAGAAGGGTGGGAGCAGATCATGAGGAGAGCAAGTATTGCCTTTCAGTGCATCGGCTTCTGAAGTCTCCAGACACTAAGGGGACTGCATTCCTTTAGAAAAAGGGAGTTTGGCAATCTTGCAGGTCCAGAGGGTTCGGTAGACTCTAGGGATTCACTGTTCTATATAGCACATCTGTTCAGATTATCGGTCTTGAGTCTCAGGGTCCCCCTCCTTCCTTGCTACAGCCCTGATTTTGTACAGGGAATTTACTGTGATTGTTAAGTTCAGTCTTCTGTGAGGTTCTATTACTCTTACAATCAAGTCTGGTCTTCAGCACAGTCTTTCCCCTGCCGCGAGGGGAGGGTCCCATTTCACACTCTTAAAGACCTGCTGGCTTTCCTACTGTGCCTTAACTTGGTAATTGACTGACCTAAGCTTGAATTTTTCTCAATTTGATGCATTAATAGCACTCAGAAACAACTAGCCACTTCACAGTTTTTGTAATCACTGCTTCGCCCATATCTTTCAAATGCATGCAATGTTGTATGAATGAGAGCATCATTCCCATCTGTCTGCCAGCCCAACTTAACACAAGTGAAAGTCTTAGTAAATGTGTGCTAATGCCAGCAATAGTCACTCCCCTACCCAACACCAGTAAAGGGGCCGTTGTTTTCAGATGGCCATTGAATAGCTAACTCCGGAATCTGGTCCCTAGAGTCGGCTTCCTAAGACCACTGATGGTACCAACTATCTTAGGGGGGTTCTGCAGAAGCAGTTCCTGAGATGAGCATTCATTTGCAAATAATTTCCAAAAATGCTTCCAGGAAGACTGGTAAAAGAGTGGGGAGCAGGTTGGAAAAAGGGAAAAAGGCCAGCACTGGTGTGGTCTCAGGCAGAAGTCTCTCAGAAGGTAGATCTCTGAGGGGAACTCTGGAATCTAAGTGACACCTCACAATTATCCCAGTCTGAAGCAAGGGAGCTAGACTTTGGTACTTCTGCATCCATCAGTCTTTGGACAACGTCCATCAGCCAGAATGTAAACCCCTAGATACTTCCAATTCTCTGTACAGTGAGAACAAAATGGCTCCAGTAGCCCAAGGGCTCTTGAGGGTAGAGCTGCAGGCACTGGTCCCTCGAAGGGCAAGCGCGGAGAAAGTGGGCATGGTGGGGGAGAGCACAGACAAGGTAAAAATGGATCCTGGGAATCTGGGCAGACCACTGTCTGCAACGGCTATATTCCTCTTTTTGTTCGTTTACTTGTTTTCTGTGTGTTTGTTTGCATAACTTCTTTTATTTTTATTCACTTTTTCTTTTTAAGATTCAAGTTTAATTTACTTGCAGAATGGGTAATAGTTTGCATATAGTACAAAAGTCAAACTTTCTAGAAGGTTTACAGGGAAAATCTCCTTCTTTTTTATCCCTTCAAAGAGATCCTCTGAGAACAGATTTTACACAGTACAAAAATCACTAAACCTCTTCTGTTTCATGTTTATGGAATTCCTCTTTACACTTCTATCTTCTCATTTAAAGGGATTGATTCTTTTCTGCATGGGAGCCCAGAACAAAGATGGCATCCCATCACCAAAAGAGAAAACAAAGTAAGAGTCATTGAGTTATTGAGTGCTACATAACATGCAGGAAGGAAACTAACAATGAGGCCTAATTCCCCATATATGAATTGGCAAATCATCATTGTTCAAGGAAGCAATAATAACAATTATAAGTTTAGGGAGAAAATTCCGTTAATTAACAAAAATGTTTGTCTCAAAATTTTATTTGTTTGTTATACTGTGAGAAAAAGAGAAATCATAATAGGGTGGGCTGGTAAAACACTGGATAATAATGAAAGGCAGTGGATGAGTTTTAGGGCCATCCATCTGACTGGGCCTTTAAAAGACACAGAGGATTTACTTATTTTGAAAAAGAAAAGTCAGAGTGAAGAGAACCACAGGTAGGATTAAGAAAACTTATGTACTAGCCCCAGTTTTGCCAGGAACCTGCTGTGTTTGCTTGGTTAATTCACTTAACCTCTCTGTGCTTCCATGCTCATCTATAATCTCCATTCAAGAGTATTGTGGAGATGGAAATGAAATAAGTATCTCCAAAGCAAAGAATTTGGATAATTTGATATGCAACAATGTAATCAATAATAATACTAACATGAGGGATTAGGCTGGTAGGCAAGTTTTTTCCTTTTGATTTACTTTTAAGTTTGTTCTTTTTGCGGTACACGGGCCTCTCACTGTTGCGGCCTCTCCCGTTGCGGAGCACAGGCTCTGGACGCGCAGGCCCAGCGGCCATGGTTCACGGGCCCAGCCACTCCACGGCATGTGGGATCTTCCCGGACCGGGCCACAAACCCGACTTCCCTGCATCGGCAGGCGGACTTCCCCCACCAGGGAAGCCCTGATTTACTTTTAGATTGCCGCTATCATTTAGCCATCTGAACAAGGTATCTACATGTCTAGTTTATTCTCCAAGACCAAATCAACTCACCCTACACATAGAAATGTACAGTTTCACTGTTAACGGTGCTACTGGGGAAACGCAGGATATCCAGTGAAGACAGATGATGTGGTCAGCTCCTAGTCCTTACTTTCTTCTGACTCACAGAGCTTTTACCTTCATGACTCGGTTGGTATGATTGGGAAGGAGGGAGCTGTCAAAAGTTATATTATGGATTTACATTTTGCACATAAATGAGGAAAACCAAGCCTGCAACTCATTAAGATGTTTGAATCTATCAAATGAATGGAGGAAATTACCAACTGCCTTTATTTACGTTGCTTCCTAAGAGTACAGAGATACTTTAAATCAGCGGTCCCCAACCTTTTTGGCACCAGGGACCGGTTTCGTGGAAGACAGTTTTTCCACGGATGTGGGTTGGGGGGATGGTTCAGGTGGTAATGTGAGCGATGGGGAGCGGTGGGGAGCAGCAGATGAAGCTTTGCTCTCTTGCCCACTGCTCACCTCCTGATGTGTGGCTTGGTTCCTAACAGGCCTGGATCGGTGCCGGTCCATGGCCCAGGTGTTGGGGACCCCTGCTTTAAGCTCCTGATCTTCAAGTCTATTTATGCTTACACGCTGATTTATGCAGTTACCTGTTCATCAAGTGTCTACATATCATAGGCTGAGCTACATAGATTTGAGAACAGCTATTGTGGACCACCAGATTCCAAAGTGGATTTTGATTTTGCCTGAATTATCCCTGTAGGAGTTTTCTATCATTGCCATAACACATTACCACCAACCTAAGCTACTTAAACAGCATAAATTTATTATCTCACAGTTTACTAGATCAGAAGTCCAGAGACAGCAGGCTGATACTCTGCTTAGGGTATCACAGGGCAGAAATGAAGGTGCAGGCAGGGATGTGTTCCTTCCTGGAGGCTCTAAGAATTCACTTCCAATCTCATTCTGGTTGTTGGCAGAATTCGGCTCCATGTGGTTGTAGAACTGATGCGCTATCTCCTTGTGGCTATCTGCTAGTGGCTGCCCTTAGCTCCTAGTTGCCTCTCTGCAATTTTTGCATGTTGTTCCCTGCATCTCAGAGCCAGCAACAATTCACTGAACTTTTACCGCACTACTGCTTTTCTTCTGTGTCCTCTTTTTCTGCCACATCTCTCTCACTGACTGTTCTGCCTTCCTCTTTTAAAAACTCAAGTGATTAGATTGAGCCCACCCGATAATCCAGGATAATCTCCTGTTTTAAAGTCTGTAACCTTAATCACATCTGCAAAGACCCTTCTGCTGTAACATAGTCCAAGGTTCTAGGGATTAAGGCACAGTGTGGAAATCTTTGGGAGTTACTGTTCTGCCTGTCACAATCTTAAAGACCAAAATATAAGTAATTATGGGATACTGTGTCCTCATATAGTTACCTTCCTTCTAGAATTATTTATTGTGATTAATTATTAGCTGCTGCCTGGCTTATCCAGGAACCATAGGAAGCAGGTGAGATACTAATATAGGGGAAGGGTAGGGGATGCGTACATGACACATTCGCTTCTCCGGATGTTTCCTTCCATATGCAGAGAGATTCTCTAACAAAAAACGTTTGACCTCTCACACACTGCCTCATTTCCCCCACTATAATGTGGCTGATGACTTTGGAGGAGGAACTGGGACTGCATGGATCAGCCCCTGTTGGGGTCCTATTTGGGATCGCCTGCAGAGAGTATGAGCCCTGGTCTGCCCTTGGCCACATGATAAGCTCAGTTAAATGCTCTGCCTTGTACGTGAAGGACCCTAATTGTTGCCTATAATTGAGTATATCTGTTCAAATGGATTAAGTTATTCTTCCAGGCCAGTTTAACCATGGACAAGTCAAGTTCAATCTTTTAGATATATTGGGTAACTACTACATGCAGAGTAAAGTACCTGGTACTATGAAATAGACAAAAATGAATAGTGACTTCCAATTATAAAATAAGACAGTAAAGGTATCTCTTCTCTCTTCTCTCTGAAATCACTCCAGTAAAAACAATATAATGAAGGAAAGGGTTGAGAAGGAGGGAGGCAGTGTATATAACTTGATATTGTCATCTTTTATAGTGGGGGAAGGGGAAAGGTGGGTGTCAAAAAATCTAAATCTGATAAATTAAGTAGTATATGTTCGAACATATTTACAGAAACACAAGAAAGTTCTAGAAAAGCTAATAACGGTAATATGATTAAATGGAGGGAGGATGGGAGGTGAGAAGAAATACAAATATGCTAGTTTTACCATTACTTAAAGTAGGGAGACAGTAGATGCTGTCTAAAGAAGCAGAAGGTGTGTTATATTTTATAAATTTTAGTTGTAAATTATGTCACTAGATTAAAAATAGAATGCAAATATGCAGAAGGAAACTTGTATTTAACAAGAGCAAAGAAAAATTAAATAATACAATGAAATATTGGAAAACACATAAAAATAAGAAGAATAACAGAAAGGTAACAGAACTGAAAGGTATTCCTTATCAAAAAATATAAATGGTATAAGCGTTCCTATTAAAAAATAAAGACTCTCGGGACTTCCCTGTGGTCCAGTGGTAAAGAATCCGCCTTACATTGCAGGGGATGTAGGTTCGATCCCTGGTCAGGGAACTAAGATCCCACATGTCACGGGGCAGCTAAGCCTGCAAGCCACAACTACTGAGACCCCACGCCACAACTAGAGAGCCCACATGCCACAAACTACAGAGCCCACATGCTCTGGAGCCCACGTGCCACAACTGGAGAAGAGAAAGCAGCACGTCACAACTAGAGAGAAGTCCACGCACCACAATGAAGAGTCTACGCCACAGCAAAAGATCCTGCTTGCCTTAACAAAGATCCTGTGTGCCGCAACTAAGACCGGATGCAACCAAAAAATAAATTAATTAAATAAATAAATAATAAATGAATCTTAAAAAAAAAGATAAAAACTCTCAAATTGTATCAAAAGATAAAATCCACACATACGATATATATAATAAGCACACACTTAAAGCACATTGACAAAGAAAGGCTGAAAATGAAAGAATGTGTAAAGGCTTATCATACAAATAAAAAGATGGTTCACTGAAAAAGGCACAAATTGGTTTTCAAACGTATGAAACGAGCCTACCCTCATAAAAAGTGTAATTCAAAATAAAACTACTCTAGAGGGGGCTGTTCACCCATCAAATTAGCAAAGATCAAAAGTCAGATAGCACATTAGTTGTTGGAAGTGAGACTTAACAGTCACTTTCATGTATTGCTGGAAGGCCTGTAAATTAGCCCAACACTTATAGAGTGTAACTTGATGTACAAGTACATTGACTCTATGACGCAGCAATTCCAGATTGATGAATTTATCCTGTAGCAATCCTCACATGTATGTACAAGGATGCAGTATCAATGCAGTATTACCTGTAAGAGCAAATATTTTAAAGTAATTCGATATGTACATTAATCAAACTTATGAAACCATTAAAAATGAAAATGTAGCTTTCAATGTATTTGTACAAAATGAGTTACAAGATTAAGGGGGAAAGAAAGTGTCCCTATCAAGGGTCATCAGTAGCCCACATGTTGCTTTTGCACAAATTAGAAAAAGATGTTCCCTTCTCCTGGATGAAGTCTTTGCCTGGGTCCATAGTTTGTAAGTGGAGCAGGAGAGGACTTTAGCTCCACACGCCCCTCAACCACACACTCTTATGGAGAGCCTTAACGTGGGTGCCCTGGCTCCAGAGCAAAAACTTGCATTACTTTTAATATGGCATTTAAGAAAAAAGAACGCTGTGGGACTTCCCTGGTCGTCCAGTGGTTAAGACTCTGTTCTCCTAATGCAGGGGGCATGGGTTCAATCCCTGGTCAGGGAACTAAGATCCCACAAGCCACATGGTGCGGCCAAAAAAAGAAAAAAGAACATTGCACCTGCATTTCTATTATTTTGGTACATAGACATACTATCAAACAATTATCTGAGCAGAAATAATGAATTGAAGATATCTTAATGTAACCCATAAGGAAAATAATAATTGGTGGATCATTAAGATTTAATCATCTAGTGGAAAGAGTAGCATTTTATTTACCAGACGATCTTAATTTGTTTTCTGAACTGAATTAATTAATTAGTTAATTTAGTTCTTAACACCACTTGTTACTTTTGAATAGTATCATTAAAGTTTAAATTAGTAAAGTTTGTAAACAATGAATTGGAAGATGGACCACGGTGTCTCAGATTTGTTTCAAACAAATGTTACAATCTATATTTCTATGATGCCTCTCTCTATAAATAGGTAGATATTTCATATCAATAAATATAAATGGTATAAGCTTTACTTATATGTGTGTGTATATATGTATAAATATATATATATATATATATAGAGAGAGAGAGAGAGAGAGTCAATTATCTACAAGTTTGGCCCATATCATACTCAGATATGGTTTGTTTTCAAGCTGTTAAACAAATATACAACAACATTTCAGTAACTTAACACATAATAACCCAATGCAGATGTTCCTGGTTGGTTGGTGGCTTTCCTCTTGAATGATCTGGTTACACAGGCTCTTTCCATCTTGTGCTCTGCCGTGACCTTGGAGTTTGGAGTCCTCGGCATACAACTGACAGAAAAGAAAAGAAAGAGTGGAGAATCCTGCCTCTTAAAAGCCTCAGACAGGAAGTGACAACTATCACTTCTACTCTCATCCCATTGGTGAGATCTAGTCTTATGGCTGCACTCAAATACAGAGGCTGCTGGAGATGTCTGAAGCTCCACAGCTATCAACCAAGAACAATGCTATACCAGGAAAGGGGGAGCATGGATTTTGGGTGAATAGCTAAGTATCTCTGCCATAGAGTTGAATCTGACTGAATAATAACTTGGAATTTAGATGTTTGGCATTTTGTGAACTCAGGATTGGCCTATGCATGGGATGGAAGATTTAAGTGGAATACAGTACCTGATGATTCTTGAAAGACTTGCCTACATGTGTAGTCCCCTTCTCTGTGATTCTTCAACACACTTCTACCTGAAGTTTATTCCCAAACTTGGACAATCTCAGTCAAGAATATACTGAGCTCTTCTGAAAATTCAACCTGCCTTTATCAGTCTTTATATTCATGGACCTTCATGGTGGCTGACACTGTAGACTGCTTCCTCTTTCATAGCCCTCTCTTCTTTGTCCATTCTTACTTCTTTTCTCACCTCTTCTGGACATTTCATCTCAGATCTCTTCCCAGGTTTCTTCTCCTAATGCCCCTTAAATGTTAGTGTTCCTGGTAGGTTAATCCTGACTCAACACTCTTCCTATTCCAAACCTTCCTTGAGTGATCTTATCCTTTCTAAGATTAGAACCATCACCTGTAGGCAGTTAGTGCTCAGATTTGTATCTCTAGATGTTATCTCTAACCTGAGCTTCAGACCATGCTTCCATGCTGAACATTTTTCCTGGACATCACAAGAAAACTTTCATTAAGTCTAAACATACCTCTTTCTAAATTTTCTCTTCCTCTAGTATTTTTTGTCTTAACAATGAGACTCTATTTATCCAGCTATATAAGCTACAAAATTCATGCTTGACCCTACTTACTTTAACCTCATTAAATTAATCATACGCATGGCTGTCTTATCTTACCTCTTGAATATACTTCAAATCCATTCCTTTTTATTCATTTCTTATTATTATTGCCTTAATTTGGAACTTCAAAATTCTCTGGATTACTGAAATCATCTCGTTTTGGCTCCCCTACTGCAGTCCTCCTCTCTTTAGATTGCACACATTTGCTAATACCGATTCCACCCCCGACCTAGTGGCTCAGAACATCCTGAATTGGGTTGGGATTTCAATTTGAGTTTTTACAGAAGATCTTAGGTAATTTTGATCACCAGCCAAGTTTGGAAATCACTGTCCTAGAATGAGTCCTGTGAGCAAGCCATAAGTAGCAGGTTATATAGCAACCTAGCCCTGTGTATATTTTCAGGCCTTTATAGATTATCTCTTGGTTTTCCAAACCCTGAAAACAACAAAGGAGTGACACTGAGGCTCTGATGTGATATATCTAGTTCCTTCAACTGCTTCAAGTTCAATTCAATTCAATTGGCTTCACTACAGAGTGACTGAATTGGAGGAACACTTGGGCCATACTGTGAATTTTATACACCCCTATGTTCAGTGCATTAGTCAAGTCACGGAAGTTTTTCATCAGGCCATGTCAGGCAAATATTAAGGAATGAATCAATACACTGGCAAACTGGGATCCAACGGGGGGCTACTGTATAACCTTGATGCTGAGCTATGAATGCCATCACTCAGTAGAAAGAGAATACAGTAGGGAATGGATGAGTATGTATCAGTGTTTCTTAGATTGGCTACTTTATGATAAAGGGAATTTGTTGGGAGGATATTGGGGAGCTCATCAAGTTGGCTGGAGGTAGAAGGAAGGGCTGGTCAGTGAGCAGAAACCAAGGAAGGTTGGAGGTCTAAGAAGCAGAAAACAGAGCAGTCATGTCAGTAGCAGAAACAGGCTGGTCCAAACACTGCCACCGTGACAGCTAGATGGAAGACCCCCAAGAGCTCATGCTGGCCCTGTCTACCTTGTTTAACATCTAAAGTTCTACTTGGTCAAACTAAGGTTGTTGCCAGCCCCCTTGATGGCGCTAGTGCCAGGGACAGGGTGGATTCAGTGGGAGGCAGAAATAGGACTAGCCCAAAAAAAAGGAGCTCATTTTCCGAAAGGAAGACAGGGTCCTGTTACAAAGAGAGAATAAATGCTAAGCAGCCAATGAATGACAAACATCCATTGCCGTACACCTAAGGAAATAAACGGGAGAAAGAAAAAAGGTGGGGAAACAAGACTGAGGAAGTAGGGAAAATATTAGGTTCAAACATCACACAAACAGCCACATGGGAATTTTATTTTGTTTTTTAGATTATTACTTTTTAAATTAATCAAAAGAAAATCCCTTATGGACTTGATAACAATACATCTGGTCCTAATAATCCAAGAAATCTCTATTTATAGACATTGAATGTGTTGCTGAAATTAAACAAAATGCGTGAACAAAAATTGCAAGATAGGTTTAGGGTTTGACTTTTCAATAAAGTATACCACAAAGGGAATAAAGAAATTCTTCTCTCAAATTAATGGTGAATTCTTTTGTCATGAGAATAGGAGCTTATATGCATTTCACTGAAAGCACATAAATTGTTCTAGACAAGAAAAACAAAAGTAGCCCAAGGCAGTATTTTCATTATAGAAGAAGGCACATGTCCGTGAATATCTAGTTTAATATTAACAAAAGTCATTCAATTAGCTATGCGTGTGCCATTGTTATGAATATGTATTCGCGTCTCAGCTAAGTAACACTGATATCTTTTATTCACCAGTTCAGAGATTCAGATGTTATAAATGTTACCCTTCTTGCCCTGGTGTGACATAAGGGATTTGAGTCCAAAAAATACCTGACACTTCCCATCACTGGATATGCAAATTTCTTTAGAACTTTCAACTTTCTGTTATGGAAATTGCCTTTGTTGTTTGCTGATTTTATTTCTTCTCTAAAATCATTAAAAGAAAAACAATCCTGATGAGTTAACATTCGTTCTTTAATAGCAATTTTTAAAGATCTAAAAAATGGTTTCCTTTTTCTTGTCTCTTGCAATAGCTCTAGGTGGCCCAAAGAAAGAGAAAAGCATGTAAAATGCAGGTGAATGAGACTGTTTAGAGCAGGGATAGCAAATTCTCTTGTCTATGACAGACTTTGCTAATCATTTCGGGTGCTGTTTCCTGCTAAGCCCAGATGTGGTTTCTGTATCCAAAACTCAATTCTTAAGTATGTACTTTTGATCTATAGGGCTCAGCAGGTAAGATGAAACATACTTGCTCTACATAATTTAGATCAATGCAGTTCATTCAGGAAAAAAAACAAGTCTTTTCATGCTACTCTGTTTAGAAGATGTATACAGCAACAATGACTCAACAGTCTCAATTTCCATCATCTGGAAAATCTTATACTGTCCAGCCATTAGTGACTTAGAATCTCTTATTTTCCCTTCTCTCAATTTTGACTTCTCCCACCACCACTGAGAATGGATTGTCTAAACCCTTGCATCCTTTCTCTTCTGGGCTTTTATCATCTTTTTATCTTTTCCCCTGACCAGGCATTTCTTCAGCAACCTCTGTACTAGAAATGAAACATGCACACACACGTTAATTTTATATGCTCCCGAAAAATTCTGGTTCAGAGAATGAAGTGTTTTCTTAAATATTTATATGTATTACCTGTAGATTTCCATTGTTTAAGCTTTACCTACTCTCTACCCTCTTAAATAAATTCTATTCATTATTGACAATTAAATTATTAAGTTCTCGAAATATGCAAAGTTTCATTTCAAAAACACACCAGAAATAATCTAGCAAAGGTATTTTCATGTTTCATATACCATCCTCCTTGGTTTTTCAATAAGAAATCCTATCAAACAAAATCTGTCTTTAGGAAGGCGGAAATCTCTTCTAGTTAGGCTCAAACACTGCCTTCCTTCTTTACCTAGGCAATTCCTACATCTTTATTCTTGTTTCAGATAGAGTTCAAGTTCAAGTTCAACTTCCTCAAAGAAGCTTTCCATCCTTGACTTCCTAGTTTAGTTTCAAGTCCCTTACTAATTACTAGTGACTAGTGCATGAGGTGATGTTCTTTTCTTTTATTTACCTGTTCTGTGCATTCATTGCTGCAGTTTTTTCTATTACTGTTTCTACTACTAGACTGTAAACTTTGTGAGATTAGGAGCTATATCTGCTTTTGCTTTACATTATCTCCCCAGGGCCTAATATAGTGCCTAGACCTATACTTGTGACTCAATAAATAATGGTTGAATGAATTAGTAAGTATTTCACTTCAAGGTATGGGTGACTTATGATAGTTTAATATGTCCTATCTACTGAGTGCATTTGCAGGGCAGCGGAGAAAGTATCTTAACCCAAAGGGATCTCCAATGGAAACTTTCAACCACATGTGACAGGACAAAGAGAAAACTTGTCCTGGGAAGGAGGTAAAGCTCCTTCCTTCCGCTCTTCAGTGGATGCCACGTAAAGGGCCTTCTAGTTCTCTGGATAGGATATCTAGGATAACTGCCTACATTCCCAGAGTGCTTCAGATTCCAGATTCCAGCTGCATTTCTGTGAATGTGAGCTTTCATCTTCCTCCATATGGCCCCTCTAGGGCCTCAGCAGGTTGATGGGTCCACATCCAGCAGCTAGGTTAGAGTTAGGAGATGACTTAAGCAATGGGATAGCAATGCGCTCCTGGCCTAGAGCTCAGAGTGACCAGGTTAACGTGGGATCCTTAGTACTGTCAGGCTTTTTTCCCTTTTTTGCACCTTAGGTCAATATCATAAAAGTGACTAAAATTGCTTTCCTCAGTTGGTATGGAATTAAGGAGAAACTTTGGTCCTTATAACCATTAAAGCCTTAATGGTTATAAACAGTGAGAGGCCTGCGTACTGCCAAAAAAAAAACAAAAACACAAAACAAAAAAAGCATAATGAAAATGAAATGCTTAACCATGTGTAGCTGTTCATTTTGATTTTTTTGAAGGGAAAAATGTACAAAAATGTGACAGTATTATAATTAGGGCCTATATGAACAGGAAATGATATTTATATAAATGGTCAAGTGGGTCTGTGGTAACGATTTGGTTCTAACAGCCTGTGCTCAGTTGGGTAGTCATTCTTTTTTTTTTTTTTTTTTTTTGCGGTACGCGGCCTCTCACTGTTGTGGCCTCTCCCGTTGCGGAGCACAGGATCCGGACGCACAGGCTCAGCGGCCATGGCTCACGGGCCCAGCCGCTCCACGGCATGTGGGATCTTCCCGGACCGGGGCACGAGCCCGCGTCCCCTGCATCGGCAGGCGGACTCTCAACCACTGCGCCACCAGGGAAGCCCTGGGTAGTCATTCTTTATCAGCTCTGTCCAATAGAAATATAATGCGAGCCGCCAAGGAAACTTTGAACTTCCTAGTAGCCATATTTCAAAAAGTTAAAAGAAACAGGTGAAATTAATGTCAATAATATATTTAGTGCAGCGTATCCCAAATATTGTCACGTCAACATCTACTTAATAAAATAATAATGAATGAGTTATTCAACATTATGTTTTTCATACTGTCTTCAGACGCTGGTGTGTATTTTCCACGTCGATCAGTTTTGACTGACCACGTTTCTAATGCTCAGTAGCCCCATGCGGCTGCCATATTGGATGGTGTAGCTTTATAGTCTCTCTCGCAGGTTATGTATCTCTAAATTAGAAGAGCAACTGTCCCTCTCAAATTCCTCCGTGGCAGTGTAGTGGGAAACTTCCTGGAATGGGTGTTGAATTCCCTTAGAGGAAAGACTTCTCTCCCATTTCCTATTGTCATAGTTAATTATCAACGTAAATACAAAATAAGCATGATGACGTGTTGATGGAAATGAAGCTTGTATGTATAGCTTTACCTAATTCAGAGACAAATTATTTTACTTTGACATAGTTTTATGTATATACGTATGTTACATGTAGATACAGGAGACACATTTGTGTGTCTCAAATTCAAATGTCAGTCTCAAATTCAGACTCAGATTTTGCTCATCTAAGACTGAATTGGTAGCTGAAATACAGGGGATACAAAGAAATGTAAGAAACACGGTCGCTTTCCTCCAGGAATTTACACTGTACTTAGGGAGAAATGGATGAGGCCCAATGAGCTCTAAGATGGTGCCCAAATTACTTTGGCATACTGGAATTCTGTGATGTTAAATATAACATGAAATAAGCAGGATATTAGCTGGGTTTTATATGTCCTTTTGGCCGGTAGGAATTTTCATTATAATGAGTTCGTGTAATGAGATGACTTGTAATCTTACCGAGTACCAATTCCGATGCCACAGATTTTTGATTTTTCAAAGAATTTCAAAGCAACTCACAGCACCACTAAAAAGACCCCTGCTGGTTATCATCTTAGTTTTTATGTTGGTTCTTAACAAAGCAGATATGTTTGCCCTTGGAAAGACACAAATGCAAAAATACAGAGTATGATGATTAAACAAGAACAAAATCAAAGTAACTACTATGAGCCACAGAAATGACTAAGGACAAGCTATATTCCACATAAACATGTCCTAAATTTAATTTTTCCTCTAGAAGAATTTCCAAGTCAAAGTAACAGACTGCATGCCCATGGAACCACATTATCAGACCCTGCCAATGGGCAGCCACAGGACCTTTGCATAGCTCTCTCTTCCTTTGACCACCTTGCCTGGTTACTGCTAGATTTGTAAGTTTGTGGTTGGTTGCGGGTTCTGCAAAAATTCCCTGAATAGGAAGAGGAAAAGAAAATTCCCTGTTCATTTACTTGTTTCAATTTAATACCAGGTTAAGAAATTCTGATTCAGAGTGAAACTCTGTTTCCTGAGCTGATCATTCAAACACACTGCAGTCGGAGAAGCCAAATGGAGAAACGCAGTGATAAAATATCCAAGATTAAAAGCCCATTTTATTTTAGTTCTTTTGAATCCACTTTCACTCATTAGTCTTTTATTGTATATCCTTCTCCAAAACTGCCTGACGTCTTATGGTTCTGAGGAGACAACAGAAAAGGTTCTTGGCATCTGATCAGAAGCCAAATTATTGAGTAGATTTACATCTTACCATAATGTTGGCTTAGAGGTATGCATGTCTCTCATCAAGCTCATATAACCTTCCCTCTGACTTAAACTACAGGTAATCAATTCCATGGCAATAGAAAGAGACTTACCTATTTCTTGGAAGGGAAGAGAACAAACAAATGTTTGGACAACCGCAGCTGTGTTAATATACATGAGAAAGCAACAGCTAGTGTTATTCTACAGAAATGAATGAATGAATAAATAAATAGACTCTAAGCACTTTATTCTTCTCACATAATTTCTTCTCAGTGACATTATTGAACAGGCTGTTGAAAACAAACATCGTTAAATGAGAAAAGAAGAGCAGCCGCCTCTGATTCCCCGCTGCAACATTTTCCAATGACGAATGCTCCCTAAATGGATTGAGCTTTTTGAAAAAGAAGTCTGAGAGAAATTTGATGCGGCCCCCTGACCCCTGGTAAGCACATGTATCTTCACCTGTCACACAACACACTGGTACTTGCTTACTTTCCAGCAAAGACTATTGATTTTGCTTATTGGCTGCAGGTGAGTCCGTAAAGAACAAATTACAAAGGCAGAGGTCCACAGTTAGCAATTGCTTGCATGATAACAGGGGCCTCACTCCACCCACACCGTTCACTATTAACACCCTCACCACCCCAGCCAAAGGAGAAGGCTGGATGAGAAACCTAGGATGTATTTTCAACGGCTGTAAAGTCAGTGTTTTATACAAAGGTTTCTGTAAAGGATGAAAATGCAGGAAATTGGCTACAACTGTGGTGGGTAGGGCATATATATATATATATATATATACACACATATATATTTGTGTGTGTGTGTGTGTGTGTGTGTGTTTGTAGATAGTGGATGGGAAGCAGAACCTTAAAGTAAAGAAGATACACCATTCTGGATGTAGAAAAGGAAGCATAGAATGGGCATTAGGTGCACCTGTGAAATTGTCCTTTCTTGAAGCTTAAAAAAAACCATGTAGATTGATATAAGTATATTTCTACTGTAGAGAGCTTATGGTCTAGCAGTTTCTCCAGATAACTTCCAGGCCAAAGAGTCTATGATTTTCTTATAGAGATTTAAGAGTGTCAGAACATGTTTCTTCTGTAATTAAACAAAACCTATGAGTTGAACTTTTAAATAAATAAACCAAAATAAGATGGAAAGCAATGTGACTCAACTTGAAGCCACTACAGTGACAGTTTTTCCATCAATTCATTTCCGTCAGCACCTTAAATGGCTTAATCCATTGGATCAAGCATGGAGTAATCTGAATTTGTTGTTTCAACTCCTCAAAGTTTTTTTCCAAGTGAAAATTTTCATCAGGGTTATAGTCTAAAATTTCATGAGCACTACAGCCAATAGCCTAAGTAACTGGGGGAAATAAGTGGATGTTACTTAAAATAATGCGATAACCTGACACTTTTTGACCAAAAATCATAGTCTAATTCCAAAAGTCTAAACACCAAGACACTAATAATTAAAGAGACATAGGATTAAAAAAATACATATCATAAAATTCCTAGATCATTCACATAAGTGAATCTCCTAGCACTTCTGATCCTTCAGAGGGCACATGTTAAGAGACAAGTCATGTTCTGGAGGCATAAAATTATTGATGGAGATGGAGATGGAAAGGGACTCCACTCGGAGTCGTCGTACAGCTTGATCAGGAAAATAAATATTGGAGAAACATATCTGAAAGCTATCACCAGGTCAAGCTGGCCACATAGGCAACCAATAATAAGAACCCCTGCAGAGTCTTGAAATTCAGGTGTGTGCTTCGTTCCTACCTTATAGCATAGAAATGAAAATCTAGTTTGACTTTGGTACGTATTTACTGACAGTTCTTTACTATAATTGAGGGGATGCCATGCTAAGGAGACTGAAATAGTTGCACGGGAAGAAAAACTTCTAAATATACCTTCCCACAAGGCACGGGCTCTTATGAATATTACTCTGCATTAACATCACTTTGACGGAACTGCTGAGCTAGATTGCAGTTTTAAACGAAAACTAAAAACCTGGTCACTTTATTTCCGGTGACACTATAGAGATTCCCAGGTAAGCTCACTCCAGAGAGAGTTTTCAAGAAATTTTTGGCTATGCAAATTACCTGCTACAATGGATTTGGATGCAAAAGCTTGTGGGAGGATTATGTGAGTTTGGAATGAGAATGACCAAGTCCAGCTTGGGGCTCAGGGTAGGAAACATGATTGAGGGTTATTGCCTGCCCTCATAGGCCCTATAAAACACACAGAATGTCGAGCAAGGAAAAGTCTCAGACTTCAAAGCCCAAGTTCTTACATTCCCATGATGCTCTTCCTAACCTTCCTCTAACCCCCCTTGGAAGCCCATATGGCCCTCCAGCACATGGCTTTTTTGCACCGTCAGGTGGATGGAATGAGTTTGTCATCGTCTTCAGCTAGTATTACCTGTGAACTGGTTTGGGGATTGAGAGAGGAGATGGGACATTTATGGTCTTCCACAATGATTGCCGTTGCTAATTCTGCTGTGAAATATGTGACGCATCTGGAGAGGGAATTCAATAAAATGTGGCCAAAATAGCATTCACTTTATGCCCTAGCTTCTGGCACCATTTAAGACAGCACTGAGACAGATCATATGACCCCAGCCCTCGCAAGACCTCATCACTTTTCATGGGAGAACTAAAAAGTGCTTATCCTGGAGCGTTTATGCTGATGGAACACAGATAAAAATCTGCAGGTGTGACTTTTTTAAAATTTAGTACATGAAGCATAAAAAATATATCAGTACCACCATACATCATCCAGACCTAACTTCAACACCATGTTGTAGATACAAAAACACCCATCAGACTCTTTCAGTGTACGAAAACTCATAAATGGAGCTATGCCATAACAAATAGTAGGTTAAAATGCTCTTTTTGTATTTTTAAAGGATAGCAAGTAAGGTATTTACTTATTATAACCCAAAGAGGACACATCATTTCAATGTAAAGACATCAGATATAACTTACACATCTTGTCATCATCTAATCTTTCATTGGTTGAGAGCTTGTACTATAGAATGCTGGAAGAAGTATTGAGGGAGAAGAAAAAGAAAAGGATAAAGAAGATGCATAATGTTGTAAGAACCAGAAGTGGAAACAGCTAAGCTGTAGGTGAGCAGAGAAGAGAAAATAGGAAGCCCTAACTGAAGGGTGACCTTCTGGAGGGGAAAGGAGGTTAGGTCCTAATTTCCTCACGTATAAAGTGAATTGAACTAGATTTTGAATACAATTCAAAACTCATTCCTAAAATGGTACTGATGAACCTAGTGGCAGGGCAGGAATAAAGATACAGACGTAGAGAACGGACTTGAGGACACGGCGGGGGAAGGGGAGGCTGGGATGAAGTGAGAGAGTGGCATGGACGTATATACACTACCAAATGTAAAACAGAGAGCTAGTGGGAAGCAGCTGCATTGCACAGGGTGGTCAGCTCCGCGCTTTGTGACGACCTAGAGGTGTGGGATAGGGAGGGTGGGAGGGAGGCCCAAGAGGGAGGGCATATGGGGATATATGTATATGTATAGCTGATTCACTTTTTTGTACAGCAGAAACTAACACAACACTGTAAAGCAATTGTACTCCAATAAAGGTGTTAAAAAAAAAAAAAGAAATGTTTTTCGCTAACTCTGGTAATCATGTTGCAATATATAAATAGATTGAATCATATTGTATACCTTAAACTTACACAATTTTTTTAAACCTTGCTCTTTTATTTTTTTAAATTAAGTAATTAATTTTTGTTTTTGGCTGCATTGGGTCTTTGTTGCATGTGGGCTTTCTCTAGTTGCGGTGAGCGGGGGCTACTCTTCATTGCGGTGCGTGGGCTTCTCATTGCAGTGGCTTCTCTTGTTGCGGAGCACAGGCTCTAGGTGTGCGGGCTTCAGTAGTTGTGTCTCGCGGGCTCTAGAGCACAGGCTCAGTAGTTGTGGTGCACGGGCTTAGTTGCTCTGCGGCATGTGGGATCTTCCCAGACCAGGGCTCAAACCCATGTCCACTGCATTGGCAGGCAGATTCTTAACCACTGTGCCACCAGGGAAGTCCCACTTACACAATTTTATATGTCAATTATATCTAAATTAAAAACAAACAAAACAAATAAACAAAAAACCACTTAAAACTATCTAATATACCATTTTAAATAGAAGGAAATTCTCTGGGGTAAAGAAGTCTTACGTCTCAATTGATAGACAGATAAATAGATGTAAAGTTTTTATATATATTTAAAATCTCATCCAATGTACACATAAGATCTGTGAAATTCACTACATGCAAATTATATTTCCAATTTTTAAAAAATGAGACAAAAAAAGAGAGACTTTAGGGTCATATCATCCAATTATATACCAAAAAAAAAAAACCACCCTCATTCGTAGAAACTCAAAAAAATGAAGATTGGAAAACAAGTAAACAAACAAACAGGCAAAAAAAGAAAATGAACGTTGGGCATGCAAAGATAGTTTGTATGGTTGAAAGATATGCAGATCCATTTTTCCTACCTTAGGAGGACTTGCAATGAATCACAGATATAAGAATAAAATTGTTTTGGAAATAATGGGCATATTTACCTGATTCCTGTGTCTTGAGGAAATTCAAAGCACTCTAGCAAATGTATCCCATTCTATACTGGTTGAAAACATTAAGGTAATTTCTTATCTAGAAAAAGAGATACCCTCTCAGAGCACGAGAGGCTATATAGGCAAAAATCTCACCCAGGGTTTTTGGCATCATCTAGTACCAAATTTAGATTCCCCAATCTAAATCCTCAACTCCTTTCAACTGCCTACTCTAACTTAAGATATCCAAAATTCATGCCATCTTTAACCCAGCGCCACCCACTAACTTCTTGTTCTGCCCTCAATTCCATCGCTCCATGAATGGGACAACCAGTACTTGAGATGGAAACACTGGAGTCATTTTTGTTCCTTTTGTTCCCCATATCCTCAGTCACAGGGCCCCACAAATTTTATGCCTAAATAATCTGTGCTACCATCTTCCTCCTCCAGTTCCATTGCCTTAATTTAGGCCTCCTTAATGCCTTCTCTGGATGACTGCACTTCCTAACTTCCTAATGCCTTAAATAACACCCACCTCCCTTGATAAATTACCCTCACTGTTGCCAGCGAAATCCTGCTAAATGAAAATCTGCTTATGTTACTCTTTAACATGAAATCTTTCAGTGGATCCCTATCACCCTTTGGAATCAAATCCAAATTCCTTAGGTTTTCATGATGGAAAGTTCATCATCTGACCTCTGACTCCCTATTTAGCTCTTCTTTTAAAGGCCTGCATTCACCCATATTCATGGTCTACTGCTTCAAGCTAAAGGAAACTACAGACCATTCCTCTGCCTTCCTGCACCTGCTTTCCTTGGCCCATTCACTGAACAATAACATAATTTTGTTACTTGTAGAACTCTGTTCTACAAGTAGAACATAGAACCCATAGACCAACATAGAACCAACCATAGAACCATACATAGAGCCCATAGACCAATGATTCCTAGCCTTAGCTTTAAGATAAACCCAGCAAACCACATTTTTAGACTCCTCCCCACCTCAACACGTCTCTCTCATAAGCTTTTTTTCTTCCAGACCAAAAGCCCTTTGAGCTTTCAGACCGTTATATCTGATATGGGCTCTGAAAAACTCATTTTGAAACTCAGAGCTGAGCTTCTTCGTGAAACCCTGGCTCTGCCTTCTCTTTGAAGCTATGAATGATGTTAATTTTATGAGTGGAAAGCTATGTATAGGTCAAGTAGGAAACTTTAAGGGCTACCGGAAATTGAAAAAGACATCAGGTGGTGTTTAAGATTATTTTTTCTTCTATAGTAAGTCCCCTACATACGAACCTTCAAATTGCAAACTCTCAAAGATGCAAATGTGCGTTTGCATGTCCAGTCACATAAGTTAGTTCACGTGTCTGGCGTGCACTGTCACGTGCGTGCATCCTCTACAGTGGTTGTGCTTTTGTGTACTTTACTGTACAGAGTACAGTAGTACTGCATCTTTATTTCAAGCCCAGGATGTCCGGAAGCAAGCGTAAAAGCAGCGGTGATGGTGCGGGAACTACTGTACTTTACGAGGTACTGTACTATGAGATTAAAAATGTTTTCTTTATTTTTTGTGTTGGTTTCTTATGTATTATTTGTGTGAAAAGTATTATAAACCTATTCAGTACAGTACTATATAACCGATTGTGTTAGTTGGGTACCTAGGCTAACTTTGTTGGACTTAACTAACAAATTGGATATATGAACGCACTCTCAGAATGGAACTCATTCATATGTAGGGGACTTGCTGTATAGGATCTTATCAGGAAAACAGCAGACTCTGGTCTAGGGTATCTGACTTCCTAGGAAACCACTGAATCATTTCAAAACGATGAAAAGCAATCCCTAAAGAATCCCAATGACTGAGTGTCTGTGAAGAAGCTCCTCTAGTGCACCAACTTGTACTCCATGAAGATATAATATTTATGATGGATTCAGAATTTATAAAAGATAATGTCCCAGCCTAACATGAAATTTAATAGCACACATCCATTTGTCTGTGGATGTTTCAAGGATTAAAAGAGTATATCTCTCCGTGTGGTGCTTGGTGGAAACCGGTGTTTGGGTGGCCCCTGAAGGGAAGAGAGGGACTTTTATTTCTCTCTGCAAGAGCAGTGACGACACTATCTTTGCTTCTGTGAATCCAGGAGAAGGTTTATTATGTTCAGAGAAGTCAGAAAGGAGCCAATCAGGATGATGGTCTAAAACCAGAGCCAAGTAAGACAAAACAATGAAGTGTTTTGGGGTGCCTTTACTAATCTCTCGTAGATGCCTCGTTCAATCCTGGAGAAAAATGAGAAGAAAAAAAAAAAAAACAGAGTTCTACAAGTAACAAAATTAGCACCTAAGGGAATCATATAATTTGTGTTTAAAAAAAAAAGAGTCACTTCAAGAAACAACTCTCTTATATTCAAATGGAGTTATTTCTTCAATCATTACCAGGTATGGACACGCAAATGAAATGTTATTAGTGCTTTCTGCTGTTTGATCTCTGATTCAAACTGTGATAATGGTCTTCTCTCTGTTACTACCAAATGATATGACATTTTGTAATTGTTTAAGAGCAAACATCCTACAAAAGTGTGTTTTTCCAACTCTCAAGACAGACATAAACCAACTCTTTTATTCTGCAGCTTGAAATTTCCTAAAAGATTATTAGTTTTACCTGAATTTCCAGAAGCAAAATTCAGTGTGGTAAATTAACTGTTCAGAAAGCTTATATAGGAAAAAACTGCTTCCATTATATAGATCTCTACCATAATCAGTAATATTGCTTTAACATAAAGGGCTATCCGTTACTTTAGCAGGGCTCGTTCCTTGGCTGAATCACAGAAGCAGGCAAAGAATCTCCTCTGCCTTACGTAGTCCCTTCCTTCAAGTTTGCCTCAACTTTGTGCCTTAAACTTAAGAAAGCTGATCAGAAACCGGGACTACTCTTTCCTGCGTTACAATTTATACAGGGATCCTAAGAGATTTCGCGTGTTATTGTTATTTATTTCTCCAGCAGTCCCAAGTACCACATTTTGACCTTACTCCACCCTTTTCCAAATTATGGGTTCTCAAAAAAAGAATTGTCAGAATTTACATGTATTAAAACTATTCTTAATTCTAGAGTACACACAGAACCCTCTCGAGAGGCATATTGCTCTGTATCCTTATTGTAGGATCTATCCCCCAAAACCCTAATGTGCTTGAAGAATGACAAATATCTTATTTAGACTCCTGGATATCAAATCTTTTGGGAACTTTGATTTCTAGAAAATTTCCCAAGTACTCCTTGGTAGTACATGATCATTACTGCTAATAATAGCTGACACTTCTTAAGTGCTTATTATGGGCATAGCTGTATCTTATTTAATTCTTATAGCAATCCTATAAAGTAGATCCTCTTACTATTCCTTAGTTTACAGATAAAAGTAGGCTTCCGGTGTGCTGCTAAGAACATTATTACCAAGACTGTAAGTACCCATTAGCGACTCATGTCTCCAGAACGCTGAAACTGAAATAAGTCCTCCAGAGTTTCAGAGTCCTACCACCCACATGGCTTTTAAATATTATAGCATTTTCCCCCATGGGTCCCAGTCCTGTGTAGATCTAATGTTTCAGAAAATGTGATTCCTCTTAAAGATACACTCTTCAGCCAGTGGGTATCTGTGTTCACTTTCTCTGTGAAATGCTTTACCTTAAAGAACAAACAAGGTTTGGTGAACATGCCAGTTGGAAAATATGCTCAATACTGAAGACTGTTGATGCTTCTCAAACAATAGGATTACTGTTGATTCTAATGATGAAAGAATAGAGCCAGGGATTATTGTTAGTCTTCATTTTTAACACTTCCTGTCATTTATATCAAGTTTTGTTATGAATATCAATTAGCCATCATTGTAGACAACTTCAATTTGTCTACCAAAGATCTTGTCTTCCTTTTCAACATGCCCATAAGCTTCTCCATACTGACAAGAAGTCACAATCAGATCTGGAACAATTTTCTCTCTCTTTGCTCACTCATTTATACCCTTGCTGTGGGCCTGGCCTGTGTGCCATCTGATAAGTTTCTCAGACCAAGGGATTCTTTCATCAAATAGGCTTGTTTCACAAACCAGACATTAACCAGCTTGTATTAGTTTTTAAGGAGTAACCAGGACCCAACCGTTTCTTGATCTGGTTTTAACTCTCTCGAAAGTTCAAATCACAGAATTATAGCAAGTCAGAGCTGGAAGGAACCTTCAGACTGATCTCCAATTCCCACATATTATAGAGAAAATGGAATTCCAGATGATCCAATGCCTCATTCCTGGACACACATGATTAGGAGTTCTGACTCATGGTCTTTTTCCTGTGTCACTTTTTCACACAATTTCATGATTGATAGTCTAAAAAGAGAAATAAAATTTTGATTAAATTCAGTAAATATATGCATGGAGAGAGATACCTGCTTATCGATCTATGAAAGGCAGGGTAACAGGAGACCAGCATAAAAGTAGCTCCCACTTATTCATTAACACCACAGACATTATGCTAGGCATCTTACATCTATTATCTCTTTCAAAACACTTGGTAACTCTGCAGAGTTTTACACAGAAGGATGCAGAAGCTGGGAGAATATAGCTAACTTGGCTAAAGTCAGAACTAGTAAATGGCCTGTCTGAATTTCGAACCCCAATTTTCCTGACTCCAAGCTAGGTTCTTTTTAATCTAACCTGTTGTTTGGCATTTGGGAAATGGGAAGTGATTTAGTGAGATGCAGACATAGAAAACAAACTTACGGTTACCAAAGGGGAAAGCGGGGAAGGATAAACTGGGAATTTGGGATTAACAGATACACACTACTATATGTAAAGTAGATGAACAACAAGGACCTACTGTAGAGTGCAGGGAACTATATTCAATATCTTGTAATAACCTATAATGGAAAAGAATATGTGTATAACTGAATCACTTTGCTGTACACGTGAATCACTGTAAATCAACAATACTTCAATAAAAATATATATTAAAAAATAGAGTGAGTTGTTGGAAGAGAGCATTAGAAGCTGAGAACTTGGCATTCCTTTTCAGTCCTTAAAGACCTGCAGAGTGAACAGTGTACTGGGTGAGGGTTATATGCTCACTTACGGTATAAACATCCTGTACTTTTCATCATAGTTGTTTGATATTTTAGGCCTATCGATCAGGTGACTTTTCTAACTAGGCACTGTATTTTATGCAATGTTTCAGTGTCTGGCTGTAACCAACTTCAGCAAAATGACATGCCTCTTCCCCTGCCAAAGAGTACATGATGTAACATGACTCATCAGAAAAGTGACATGACACAGCAAAACTAAATGCTCATGACTAGTGATTTAGGCAGGTAATAAAGGCAAGAACACTGTGTTATTCATGTCTGGATAATATTCATGGATAATTCAGTATGCCCCAAACCACTAGAGATCAGGCTTCTAAGGCAAATACACTGTTTCTGGGGATTTTGCTAAATCAAGCCAGATGTACTGCAAGATACATTTTTATCAAAAGCCTTACTTTATAAATAGGCCCACCAGCCAGACTCATTTTCAGGTCTTAAAGCAGAACTGTGAGTGCATCCTGTGCCCTGTCTTGGGTATTACAAGAGACAATCTGTTTCAGAGAACTGAAGTTTCCCATCGGACGTCTCACTCTGGACCAACATTGTTTAAAGCCCTCGCACTCACTACATTCCTCAAACCAAGGGTGTAGAGACATTGCTAAAAGGTAGAGAGGAACAACTGGTCCAATTCTTGCTTTATTGGGCTGGAAAAGGACGTGTATTTCAACAAAACAACAATCAATTACCACAAAGATACATATTAATGGAAACCCCTTACTTGTATTTTTTTAATAGTTCCCTGCAATTTAAATAAATTCCAAATAAATTCCAACTTGCCAAATTACCAGCAGAACTTGTATACTTCATCCCTTTCATTTAGATTTTTCCACTCATTTCTCAGAACTGCAGAGAAGCTGATGGAAACTTCTGTACAAAATTGGAGGAAATAAATCTAGTGATTAAGAGCAGATTTTAGACTAAGGCAGACATTGGTTCAATTACTTGCTTCACCATTTACTAGTTGTGGAATCCTGGGATATCTACTTAACTTCTTCAAGCCTCAGGCACCTCATCTGTAAAATCCTACTTTTTAGGCTTGTTATGAGGCTTAAATAAGATACTGCATGTATAGAAGCTTGCACATAATAATTGCTCAATAAAGGTAAGCTATTTGTAGTAGTAAAAATAAAAGTGTAAAGTAAACTCGGAAGTTTTCTAAAGAGCCGCAGCTCCCCAAAGATCTCATATACAGGAGTGTAAATAAGATATTTGTACATTTTTGACCATTTTAGGGGTCCTTGGGGGACATAAAATTAAAGAAGAACAACCTCCCCATTGAGAAGATTCTGTGGTCTCCTAGAATTAAGGAAGTTTGTCATGATTACCTTTTCCTGACTGGATTTTTGATTCATAGTTTTTGACGATTTTAAGGCAAAACGTACACTGTATTAAATTTAGACTGTCATCAGTAGCCATATTTATAACACAAATTATATAAAACCATTTTTGTGAATTTAGATGTCTGTCCTTCGAAACAGACCGTTAGCCCCTGCAGCTAGGAGCCTGATTTTATTTCCCATTAGCAGCACTTTTCATGAAATCTGGCACACAGTAAACGTTAAATAAAAGTTGAAAAAGTAAATGAATGGATAAATTATTTCCACTTTTTCTAGAAAAGAGTTAAAAAGTGATGGTGCTCATTACATGATGAATAATATGGTTTGAATTTCTTATCAGATAATTGTATTGTGTTTGAACATGGGCATTTGAGAAAGTTTATGTGGTATTTGGACTCATAAAGGGTCATTAAAAAATAATATTTGTTGACCTTTTCCCTCATATTAATACACAGAAGCAGGAGGGTTTCTTAGTCTCACTGTGCAGCTGCATCACACAACGTCCTTAACTGAGACCTGTATGTATATACACACTTCCTGGTACACTTGCACATAACTCTATTTCACAGACTGGAAGCCCAATGGGAAATAAAACACAATCAGAAAAATCAATATTCTAAGTCAGGCTAGTTTCTGTTTGAAATAAAAAAGTGTAAATTTAGGGCTTCCCTGGTGGCGCAGTGGTTGGGAGTCCACCTGCCGATGCAGGGGACACGGGTTTGTGCCCCGGTCCGGGAAGATCCCACATGCCGCGGAGCGGCTGGGCCCGTGAGCCATGGCCGCTGAGCCTGCGCGTCCGGAGGCTGTGCTCCGCAACGCGAGAGGCCACAACAGTGGGAGGCCCGTGTACCGCAAAAAAAAAGTGTAAATTTAAAAACTTTTCATCTAACTAAAATTTTTAATATTTTATTATGTATTTATTTATTTATTTTGTCTGCGAGGGGTCTTCATTGCGGCACATAGGATCTTTAGTTGTGGCATGCGGACTCTTAGTTGCAGCATGCATGCAGGATCTAGTTCCCGGACTGGGGATCGAACCCGGGCCCCCTGCATTGGGAGCACGGAGTCTTACCCACTGGACCACCAGGGAAGTTCCTTATCTAACTAAATTTTTTTTTTTAATGTTGCTACTTTTATTTATCTATTTAAAAATCTTTATAGGAGTATAATTGCTTTACCATAGTGTGTTAGTTTCTGCTTTATAACAAAGTGAATCAACTATACATATACATATATCTCCATATCTCCTCCCTCTTGTGTCTCCCTCCCACCCTCCCTATTCCACCCCTCTAGGTGGTCTCAAAGCACCGAGCTGAACTCCCTGTGCTATGCGGCTGCTTCCTACTAGCGATCTATTTTACATTTGGTATCTAACTAAAATTTTTCATCCCCAAATTGCCTAGCCATGGATGTTCATTGTCACCAGCCCTCTTGGCAGCCCTAGGAACGGATCTTTACCCAGTGCATAATAGGAAATCCTTCAAATAAACAACACGGTACAATTGACTGTAGTTTGCGTGGAATAGAAAATAAAAATCCTAAACAGATAAAAATATTATTAGAATGCCAGCAAATCAAACTGACTTAAAAGTAACCATTAACTGGACTTCCGTGGTGGTCCAGTGGTTAAGACTCTGCTTCCACTGCAGGCGGTGCTGGTTCTATCCCTGGTTGGGGAATTAAGATCCCACATGCTTTCTAGCACTGCCAAAAAAAACCCAAAGTAACCATTTACTTGATTGACACCAAGGGGAATGCACATTTGTTTCTGGCCTAGCACTGTGTATGGCATGTAATAATAACTCAATGAATGTCTGTGGAACTGAACTAGTAAACTGAGTAGACAGAGTCGAGGTGAGCCAGTTTTAGCATCAGTAATATGGTGGCTATCTAGTCACTGGACCCTGCAAAATAGGTTCAGTTGTACAGTAATCCCATTTTTAAATAAACTAGCTGAATTAATATCTTGTATAAAACATACATTGGAACACACTTATGAAAATTAACCAACCAAAGGAAGTTTTTTCTACCATAGTCAACAGAACCACTGCATTGTGTTCCAGCGAACCAGGGAAGGAAGTGGAGAGCAAAACACAGCTGAGGGTAATATCAACTTCTAAACACGGACAGAGACTCCCAGTACTCATTTGAGGAGCATCAGAAAAAGTCAAAATTTTTAGCCATGGCAAAAATATTTCTACCTTCACCAAGTAGTTCTTTGCTATTACAAAATGGGACAAACTGTCCTGAGTAGTGAACTAAATGTTCTTGGGATCTGATTATCTATAGATTTTTTCCTACATTTATTACTATAAAATTCAATGTTTTGCTCTGCTTTTCTCCAAACCCTGTCTCAAGGAAGTATATTCAGCAAACTACCGCAAATTATGGTAAGAGAAGTGATCAGTGCAGCCACTCTCTAAACATTCTCTCTTGACGATTAGTACAGCTAGAGATGCAACAAGAAGAGCTCTTGTTCCAGAATGAATGTGGAAGACAAATTTAAAATCTGTCCTGGAGTGATATAATGCCTCAAATAGGACACACGAAAGCAACAATGTGGATAATGTTGGAGAAGTGCATAGACGATGAACTGAATTAAGAAGTACATATTGACTATCCTTGACAAAAGGTCAACTATGGGAACTGAGCTCTGCTGATATTGTGATCCTGCAGCACATTTCTTATATAGTCCATTTTTTAGAGTATTTTACAAATGGCATTTTGGTTTCTGATTGCACAGGAGAAAGATAACAAACACAACAATACAAAAAAAATGGCTACATTCTGCTACTGATGAAAAAAAAAATAACAAATAGCATACCTCTTGCCTCCATGAATTCTGAGCCAGTTGAGGAGTAAGATAAGAGTCCGCAGATAAAAACAAAATATCACTTCTATTAGTGATAAAGGATAAGTTGGACAATACAGAACATACAGTGTTTTGAGCCAGATTGATCTGTTAACTGAACAAGAGAATCAGGCAGACTTAGGCAGGGCTGAATGATGACAGCCTCATCCCTTCCCACCACCCTTCACATGATGAGAAAAGAACCTCCCTGCTGGAACCCAGAAGAATCCCTGCTCCCTGCGAGCAGCTTGCTCCCACAGTGGAGATGGGAGGAGCTAAGCTGAACATCTCCCATCTATTGTTAACAAATTTTATCAGTAGTTACTCCGTGTCCCTAATACTGAGTAAAGGTCTAGAGAAGAGCCAGAGTTCTAGTATCATGTGTCACTGGCAACGATAGAAACATTAAGAGCGGAAAGAAGTGTTGCCTTCTTAACAGTACGATTTGGTACAAGACTACTGATAATTTCTTGCCAACCCAGCTCCGTTTAGATTTCCGGTGGTCAGACCCTGGTTTTCTTCCCAAAATGAATATCACCTCCTGTCTGCTGCCAAAATGCGAACACTGTTAACCTATAGGTGATATAAGTACCTTATTCTGGAAAGAATTAATATTTTAATTCTTTTTAGTTCTTTCACATACTTCGTATATTCTAATTTATACTGCATACTTCTTGTTGCCAAGAGCATGTCATTATAATTATGTAGTAGAGTATTCAGCATAGTATTACATGCAATTACAGGATGTACACGTGCTCTGAACAAACTCAGCTCCACCCGTACTCACTTTCCTTCTCCAGTAGCTATTATTTCTCCATCTATTTGTACATTAACAATTAAAAAGTCTAGTTTTGAGGCTATGAGAAGTAAAGAGAAGAAGAAGTAAAGAGGTTGTAGCTAGAACAAAGCTATGGCCAGAGCAAAAACACTGCCTTTACTGTCAGCAGAAAGCATTAGCAAGCATGGGCCATAGTTTTAGCCATTGAGTTCTGTGTTCAGCTACAGTATATCTACTGTCTTTGTACTTATTTGGGAGTTATTCAGCCTAATACAAGTGTAAAAAAAAAATGTGTGATGTTGAAAGGGTTGGAAGAAGTAAACAATTATGATAGAAATAGAAGTGAAACAGAAAGTTACCAAGGGACTATGCCCTAACCAGCTGAAATGTGTCACATTGGATTTGCCAACAAATGGAATCAGGAAAAGCCTTTCAAAATCTAAACTATAAGTAGAGGTGCTTTTTTTATCACATCAAGTAAGTTTTATGGTATAATTCAGGCAGAGTCAAATTATTTGTTACTATATTTCAAAATATATCATATCAGGCTAAATTGGATCTTATTTACATTTCACACGACAACAGCTAGAATTTTTATTCTTATATTCAAAGTGTATAATTTCCCTACTGAAAAGCAAACAAGGATTTTCCACTTTCAGAAGTTTGGCACACTAGAGAGTTTGAGGCACCTTCCTACTGCAGAACATACTTGTGATTGTACTGCTGGGCTTAGGGGAAGAAGGGAAAATCTCCAAGCCTCTTCCCATGATGCTACTTCAGAAGAGGGGGAAAAAAATCACAGAGACAAACCATGAAGACTCACTGCTAGGCACAGTGAGTGGGCAGAGGATCAGTGCTGTGCTGACAGCGATGCCAATGGCAGTTTTACAACCCTACAAATAAGATATAATACTTTGGGTCAATAGCAAAGAGTAGGAGTAGAACTGGACACCTTCTCATTAAGGCAGAACCCTGGAAGGGAGCTACAGGGTAGATTGACTTATGGCAACATCTGCACATAACAGAGGCAAACATATATTGTATCTGAAAGAAAGTATCTCTAATTTAATCCTGTAAAATCTCCACAGATGAAGACTGAACGATTTGGAGTTCACAAAGATGATTGATCATAAAAGAGAACAAGATTCCATTGGGAAAAGTAGGGGAAAGAAAAGGAATATTTAAAAACAGCAGATTAGATCCTCTCGTTTTCATATATTTGAATCATCATAAATAGCATATTGAATAGTCATGTATGAAATGCATAAAGAGCTGAAGGATGGACTCTCAAAACATAGGCAAGCTATAGGTGATCACCAGGAATGACTACAGAGATCTAAATAGGAACAAAATGGAGGTTCAGAAGTGAAAGTATAATTGTTGAACGAAGACCTCAGTGAAGGGATTAAACAGATTAAATACAATTAAAGAGATAAATCGTTCCCTAAAAGATACATCTGAAAAAATAGGAATGCTGCACAAACTAACAAGAATATACAAAACATGAAATAGAAATTAAGAGAGAGAGAGGATAATATGAGTCCTAATATCAGAGTTCCAAAAGAAGATCACAAAAGTAATTTGAAGTCATAATTACTGAGAATTTTCCATAACTGATAAAAAGAAACCCATAAATACACATTCAGGAAATTTAACATTTCTCAAGCAGAATAAATAAGAAATCCATACCTAGACACAACACAGTGACACTGCAGAACACCAAAGACAAAGACTGCTTTTTAAAAGTAGCTGGAGAGAAAAGTAAGGTCACCTACAAAAGAATGACAATTACATTGACAACAGACCTCTCAACAGCAACAAAGGGAGCCAAATTTTGCAGAATAGTAATTTCAGAGTGCTGATAGAAAATGACTATCACCTTATAATTGAGTATTCAGAAAAATGACCTTTCAAAAAGGAGGGTAAAATAAAGACATTTTATTTTATAATGAAAGCATTTTACTTTATAATTTTATAATGTGAAAATATTTTCCACCAATAAACCTGTGCTGGTGGAACTTTTAAGAATGTGTTTCAAGAAGAAGGAAATTATTTACAAAAGGGTCATCTGACATACAAAAGGAAATAGTGAGTATATAAAATAGTAACCACAATATGTAATTTTGAAAAATTGTCTGCATAAAATAATAATAATTAGGTTTAATTTGTGCAGAAGAATTAAGAGCCAAGCTAAAATACTGTACCACAAAGGTCATAATTCAAAGGGAGAGGCTGGAGCTAAGTGTTCTAAAGTTCTTGTATGGGGCAATATAATATGCATATATATTTTGTAGAATAAACATTAAAAAAAGTGTAAAATTTCCAAACTAATATAGGAAAATAATGGATAAGAGAAAGCAATAAACAAAGTAACAGTAAATCAAAATTTTTAAGAAAGAAGAAAAAAATGAAGAAACATAGAAACAGAGGTACAAATAGAAAACAGAGAATAAATGGAAGAAAATTTTCAACTAAATGATTCATCTTAATACATTTAAAGAGATTGAACTCATTAAGATATATTATTATAGTAGACAAAAATATCCTGTATATTCTGTTTACAATGGACACACCAAAAATAAAAAAACATTAAAGTGTAAAAGGAAAAAGAAGGAAAAATTTATCGTTCAAAATAAAAAATAAGCTGGTTTAACTATATCATTGCCAGACAAAACAGACTTTGAGACAAAAAGCATTATTAAGGATCAAGTACTTAATTACAAAAGGCTTAATTCACTAGGAAGACAAGAGTTTTAAACTTGTACATCCCCATTAAAATAGCCTAAAAATATAGAAGGTAAAAACTGATAGAACTTAAGGAATAAATTTCTTAAATCTTCATTGCATTAAGAGCTTTCACCATCTCTCTCTCACTATTGATAGGAGAAGCAGAAAAAATAATAATAGGGAAGATATAGTCTATTTGTAAAATAATTTAGGTAAATCATATCATCAGTATATTAAAAGAATAATATGTTATGGCCAGATAAGTTTATTCTAGGAATGCAAGGATGGCTCAATAGATAACACAAAGATGGCTCAATTAATGGTGAAAGGAGATTTAATAAAATTCACTATAAATTTGTGGCTTTTAAAAAATAACTTAGATTAGAAACAGAAAGATATTTCCTTTAGTGGAACTATCTGTTTCAAACTAAGAGTCAAAATGATGATTCATGATGAGACATTAAGGGTTTAAGAGACTGTGTTCTGTAGTCACTCTTCCTCAGGTTTGATAGTAGCTTTGCCACTTACTACTTCACCTTGGGCAAATTAACTTATGAGCCATTTGTTCACCTCAGTCTATATAGCAAAATAAAATAATAATAAATTAAATAATTAAATATAAAAAATAAAATTATCTGCTTTGGAGGGCATTTCTAACATAAAAATAAGAGGCATTATGGGGAAAATTGATAGATTACATTGTGCCAAATCGTGAAACATGATAGTAAAGGATCCATGAAGATTAGGGAAAATATTCACAACATATATGACAGAATTTATTAATACAAAGAGAGAATTCTAACAAATCAATGAGAAAAATAGTAAATATCCCTATAGAAAATGGTATCCCAATTTTTAAAAGTTATTTTAAAAAGTAATTCATAGAAGAAGAAATATAAGTGGTCAAGTAACATAAAATGTCAACCTGATTTCAATGAAATACCATTTCTTCACATAAGAAATCGACAAGTATATATACACACATAAATTAATGATGGTATCCATGGTTTGTGAGGAATTGGGTTGGGAACTGATGTGGAGAAGTAGCACTCTCAAAGACGGTTGGGGTTTAAATTGATATAATCTTTCCAGAATTAATTTTGAAATATGAATGAAGAATCTTAAAAATATTTTATTTCCTTTAACCAAGAGGTTACATATCCAGGAATTTTTCCCTAAGGAAACAAAGATGTGCAAAATTATATCAATACAAAGATATTTATCTCAGAGTTTTAACAGCAAAAATTAGAAACAACCTAAATATCTAACAGTAGGAGATTGGTTAAATAAATCACAGTGAATCTGATAAAGGAATTCTACATAGCCAATTAAAAAAAGTGTTTTAGAAAAACTGAGGAAAGTGATCATAATATATTCTTGAGTTCAAAGGTATGTTAAAATGGAATATTCAGAACAGTCCTAATTTTATTTTAAAAACTTGATCTACAATTATCTTAGATCAGAGGCTGGCAAACTTTTTCTGCCTAGGGCCAGGTAGTAAATGTTTTAAGCTTTACCGGACAGATATGATCTTTGTTGCATATTCTTGTTTGTTTGTTTTTTTGTTAATAACCCTTCAAAAAATGTAAAAACCATTCCTGTCTCTAGGGCTACAAAAACAGGCCACTGAGGCTCTTTCTACAAACTGTGATTTGCAAATTTCTGGTCTTAGGTAAAGGGACATATTAGCCAAATAGTAACAGTGATTATCTGTGAGTAATTTAATTTTATTTATTTTAGTTATTATTCTTGCTCACTACGTGCTAGGCATTGCTTTATTTTTTTTCAGCTTTATTGAGATATAATTGACACACACACATAAGTTGAAAGTGTACGTTTTAATTTTAAATGCTGATTTTATACAGTTATATATTGCAAAATAATTATCACCATAGCATTAGCTAACACCTCCATCATGTCACATAATTACCATTTCTTTTTTGTGGTGCGAACTTTTAAGATCTAAGAACAGAATAGAGAGCCCAGAAATAAACTTATGCATATATGGTCAATTAATTTACAATAAAGGAGCCAAGATTATACAATGGGGAAAGGATAATCTCTTCAATAAATGATGTTGAGAAATGGTATGGGAAAACTGCATAGCCACATGCAAAAGAATGAAACTGGACCCCTCCCCTATTTTATATCATACACAAAAATCAACTAAAAAAGGATTAAAGATTTGAAGTAATACCTGAAACCACAAAACTTCTTAGAAGAAAACATAGGAGTAAGCTCCTTGACATGGGTCAAGGTCACACATCATGGAAAATGATGTGTGACCTTGAGTATGTCCATCAACTTCTCAGAGCCCTAATTTCCTTATATGTAAACTGTGAATAGTTTACATATAAGTTCACTTATATGTGAACTGAGAATAGTATCTCTTTTCCATGATTGCTATGACATTTAAGTAAGTATATGCTACTTATGTGTAAATTGACAGTAATGTGTTTAGCATATAATAGAGGCACAATAAGTGAAAGATACTTAAAATTAATTTCCTCCATCTTTCCAAATTTTACCCATTCTGTGATGTCCAGCTCAAGTCCCAATATCTCGATGATTAACTCTTCTTAAAATGTAGCCTACAGTAATCTCACTTTTCTCTCAATTTCTATTATGTTTGTTTTCTGCTCATTAACTATGGCACTTAATTGTATAAAATTTGATTTTTTATACAATTTGCTGTACCTGGATGCATATTTACGTATATTATCACCCCTAACTACATTGTCAGCTCCTAGAGGGCAAAGCCATCTCTTTTTCTTTTCCTCCTAAAATTAACCAGTTTAGGTAAGAAAAAGACAATCTGGCTTAAAATAAAGCAATAAAATTGATGTATTTTTTTAAAAAAATAACAGTCAAAAGTAGAGAACTATTCAATAAATTAAAATATAGATATTGAGTGATAAATTAAATATTGGAAAGTTACCAATGAATGATTAAAATTTGGGAAAAGCGACTCTATTCCACCCTGCCCTCTTCCTTTTGGAATTCCCTTTTCAACAGCTGGGTAATTTGATTCACCTTTCTCCCAGCCTCTGCCCTTCCCTTCCTCTCCCCCTCCTCCTTCTTCAATAGCTCTATTGAAGTATAATTTACACCCTGTGAAATTCACCTATTGTGAGTGTACCATTCAAAATTTTTGGTAAATTTACGAAATTTCATACATCTCTTTTGATTTCCCTCTAGCTCCAGACACAGTGCTAGGCATTGCATTACTAGGCAGCCAATAAGCCCCCAGGAAGAATGAATAAATCAATTATAAATATTTAAGTACCTTACGAGACCTTCTCACAATAGTTGATTCATTTGACCTGCTATTCACAAACCAAGTCCATCATGATGTGAGACTTTTTCTGGTGGCCTGAGCATCCGGTCTCCTACCTGAGGCCATGTAGCCAAAATTCAGCCTCTGTATCCCGGTACTGAATTGAATCTTGGAGACAGTTTTGGGTGAAGTAGAAAAGAATAGCTTTATTTCTTTGCCAGGCAAAGGGGGCCACAGAGGGATAATGCTCTCAAAACTGTGTGTCCCGACCTGGAGGGGGTAGTGAGGAATTTTATAGTAATGGTTCAAAGAGGAAGGTGTGATCAGCTTGAGGACATTTTTCTGATTGGTTGGTGGTGAGGCAATTGGGAGTCAGCATCATCAACCTTCTGGTTCCAAATTGTCTGGGGTCTACATGCTTGTGGGCAACATACAGTTAACTTCTCCCACTTGATGGGGGTTTCAGCACCTGTAAAATAGCTCAAAGATATGGTTATGTGTATCGCTTGAGGGGGAACCAAGACCCTGTCCCAAGGCTCACTATTGTTTCTTGACTGTTCCTCCCCTGTCTCTGCATCCCCTCCCTTCCCTGATGAGCAACTGTTTGAACCTGCCCTTGGAACTCATCTAAGCTTGGGAGCTGAAGGAAGCCTATTTCCTATAATCAAGAAATGGGGGACACAGAAAGGCTTTTGTGCCCAGGAGCCCCAGCGGGTGCTGCTTGGTTTCAGCGCCACAGGAGGGTGGGATGTATAGTGGTTCTTGCATGGAAAATTCAGATACTGCATATTTATTTGAGAAAGACTGGAAAGCCAGCAGATTCAGCACTCACCCTAGTTTGAAGGTTGAACCCAGGCACACTCAATTCTATTCTTGAATAACCAAACACTCTTAATTTCCCAGTCAAGGGCTAAACTTGTTTAATAAGCAATTCACTCATGTGGTAATACCTGTGCTTCAGACACATACTTTAATAATGTATGTTAAAGTCTTTTACAAATTCCAAAGCAGTATACAAATGAAAGGAATTGAACATTGTGATTTATACTCATTTATTTCTCCTGGGCAGATATGTTTAGTCAGTTACTTAGTAGACAACGACCATTCATTGGCACCAACACAGAGAGACAATGTTTGAATATATTTTGATGGATGAGAATATGATAACAATTGAGAATTTTCTTTTAAAAAGTGAATTTTATGTTTTTTAAATGCTATTAACAAACGGCATCCGTAAACATTAGCTATTTTAATTTTTATTAAACATTTTCTGTTCACTATGACATTTATTTATAGGTCACCTGAAATTCAATAGAAAATCAAAGAATTGGATAAAAGAATAACTTCACAGTTTACGAGTACTGCACCTCATTTTATTTATAATGAGGCATGCTTAATAGTATATAATTTTTGGGCTTCCTTGGTGGCGCAGTGGTTGAGAGTCTGCCTGCCGATGCAGGGAACACGGGTTCGTGCCCCGGTCCGGGAAGATCCCACATGCTGCCGAGCGGCTGGGCCCGTGAGCCATGGCCGCTGAGCCTGCACGTCCGGAGCCTGTGCTCCACAACGGGAGAGGCCGCAACAGTGAGAGGCCCGCATACCGCAAAAAAAATATATATATATATATAATTTTTCCCATGTGGCTACAAAATCTTTTATTATGCTTCAAATGTGACATAATATTTCCTTAATTTGATTTGCAGGAATACAATACTCTATTTCTGTTATTGGACTACCTTTATATTATTATGAATAAAAGTGTTTTTATCTTTTTAGAGTTCTTTCAATAGTACAGGAATGAGATTAATGAGTTAAATACGACCATAACTCCCTGCAACCACCATCACCACACACACACACACACACACACACACACACACACACACACACACACACATACACACATACCTTAAATCTCTTCAATAAATCCTCACTGGCCCAAGTCCATAGTCCTTGAATGATGCACAAGATTTTCATACCCAGCCTTGTCTACTTCTGAAGACAATCCTTTGGTCACCAAACTCACTTTATGTCCCAGGATTATCAAGTTATTCATAGTTCCCAGGACAATCCCTGTTAGTCCTGTTTGCTGCTTTTGCACATGGAATTCCCTTTCCCAGCATCGCTGCTTCTTCCTTCCGTCCACTCTCTCCAAGATTGCTTGTCTGGAAAACTCTTCATTCATCCTTTAAAACTGTTCAGATACCTCCCCTGGGAAATTTTCCTGCTCTGTACACAGATTCAACATATTCCTTTTTTGTTGTTTTTGTTTCGGTTTGTTGCTGTTACTATTTTTTTTCTTAATTTTTATTGGAGTATATTTGATTTACAATGTTGTGTTAGATTCTGCTGTACAGCAAAGTGAATCAGTTATACATATACATGTATCCACTCCTTTTTAGATTCTTTTCCTATATAGGCCATTACAGAGTATTGAGTGGAGTTCCCTGTGCTATACAGTAGCTCCTTATTAGTTATCTATTTTATATATAGTAGTGTGTATATGGCAATCCCAGCCAAGAGCAGAGTTCTATTGCTTAACATTTCACTCTGTGTTATAATTACTTACTTACATGTCTGTCAGCTTTAGCACTCACACTGGTTTGAAGGTTGAACCCAGACACACTCAATTCTATTCTTGAATAACCAAGAGGTCAGAAGCCAGTCCTCCTTAACCTCTGTTCACCTCCTGCCTAGCACCAAGCCTGGCCCATATTCAGTAAATGTTTCTACATCTCTTCAATTTGGAAGGCATAAATCACGAATTTTATATTTTAAAAGTATATATCCTGAAATCGCTTTAAAAGTGATTCGTGTTCTTTTCTGCTGCCGCCAGAACAAGAGAGCGGAAGAGCCCCTCCATCTACTCACCTGCCTTAGGCATGAGCATCTTGTGAGGGTTATACATGACCATCAGTGGTGGAAGTCTGGCAGAGCAACGGCCAGGGGCTATACGGACATGGAATATTCTGGAAAATATAAGCACATATTAGAAACATGAAAACCATTACCTTATATTTCTCAGGTAGTAAGCTGGGGACAGAGCGTTGGGGTTCCTTAATGAATTTGGTACCCTGAGTGCTTCTGACCAGGTATGTTTATGAATGGGAAGATCCTTGTCATAGAGGGTTTGTTCCAAGACATATTTGCAAAGTGGAAAGTTGGCCTGCTAATGCTTGCTTTTAGACCACATGAGAGTGTTTCTCTCCTTCATTATTCACAGCTGATTCCACGGCTGTGGATTTCAAAAAGTGTACACTTCTTTTTTTCACATTCACACATACACCTGAAATCAAAATTAAGTTCACTTGTTGTTTGGAAATGAGGCACATAAAATAAGGGTATCATGTGGCATTTTTATGCTCAGCCTCTTAGAAAGCTAAATAATTCTCTCCCTTCTCCAGAGTATATCTATTTTCCAAAGATATTCCCTGTTTCACCAATAAGAATAATCACAGGGGACTTTTCCCCCCTAAGGTGTTATTTTGATTTCAGGAATTAAGCTCTAATTGAGCAGCTGAGAAAGATCCTGCTGTAAATATTAACGATGGAGCCAGCTTTTCTAATGAATTCCAGCTGATGAGGGGGCAGGAGGAAGGGAAGTAGAACAGCAAGATGGATTAGGGGTAGGCTGTGCAATGAGCAGAACAGTGACCCCCAAAATTCATGTCCATCTGGAACCTCAGAATATGACCTTATTTGGAAATGGGGTCTTTTCAGATGTAATCAATCAAGGATCTCTAGATGAAATTATCTGGATTTAGTGTGGGCCTTAAATCCAGTAACTGATGCTTTATAAGAAGAGAAGAGGACACAGAGAAACACAGGAGAAGACAGCCATGTGAAGATAGAGGCAAAGGTTGGAGTGATGCAGCCACAAGCCAAGGATGCCTGGGTCACCAGAAGTTGGAAGAGGCAAAGAAGGATTCTTCTCTAGAGCCTTCAGAGGGGTTCCTGCTGACACATTGATTTCAAACTTCTGGACTCCAGATTGTGAGAGAATAAATTTCTACAGTTTTAAGCCACCAAGTTTCTTGAAATTTATTATGACATCCACAAGGAACTAATACAGGCTGCATATTTGTGTATCCAATAAATATTTACTGAGTACCTACTATTTTCCAGGTACTATGCTAAGTACTAGGTGTACAGTAATAAATAAGAGAGACATTAAACAAATGCAGTACTTATAGCGCTGTGAGAGTGTAAAGTAAGAGGTGTAGTTTGAGGGTGTGGGGAAAACTTTGCCCCAAATGAGGCAAACAATGGGTAGGGTTATCAAGCTATGCATTATTGTCCAGGTAAACAGGGAAGATGATAGAGACCATTACAGTAGAAGAAAGCCAAAAACTCTAAGAAAAAATTCAACACTCTTGAGACATGTAGGAGCTTGGTTGTGAAAGTGTATCTGGAACATAGTGACTGGTAGATCAGTGACACAAGGTAATGCAGGAGATGCAGTCAGGGATGACGTCAGACAGGTCCTTGTAGGTTCTGTCAAATATCAGAGACATTATTCTAAGTGCAATCACAAGTCTTGTGAAGAAGCTTTGGAAGGGTATAAAGTGATTCAAGTCCTTTTTAAGACATCACTCTGATTATTCTATAGAGAAGGAGTTGGAGGAAGGCAAGAATGGGTGTAGGTCACCATGTGGAAGGCATTGCAGTGGTCCAAGAAGGAAACAGTGGTGGCATAGAGTCAAGATCATGGTAGTGGAGTTAGAGATGTGAATGGATTTAAGATACATTTAGGGGAAAGGGGTCATAGGACTTGATGTCTAGAGGAAGGAGTGAAGTGGACAGATGTCAAGAATATATTTGCTTGGAAAAACTAACAGAGGAACATGTTTTGTGGAGGCAATGACCCTGAATTTGCTTTTGGATTTGTTTTCAGAAGTGTCTTTACGACATCTAAGTAGAGATGTAACGTTTGTCATCAAATATACAGCTATAGAGTTGAGATGCTCTTGCTGGCCTGAAGATATAAATTCCAAGTCATCAGACCTTGATTGTATTGGCAACAATGGAAATAAAGACATCATCTAGGGAGAGAGTGGAGAGAGAGAAGACCTGCAAAACAGAAGCACTCCTGAAGGATATGGAGCTAGGCTTTTAAAAAATGGCAAGAAAGATCAGAAGAAAGCTGGGTGGGAGTGGTGTATGGAAGCCAAGAGAAAGGAGTGGTTTAAGGAGAAACAGTCAACTAGGTCAACAGCTGATGGGTGTCTTAGTATGATGAGAATGAAAAAAATGTCTCTTGAATTTAGTAATATGGAGAGCATTGGTGACCTTAGCCAAAGCTAGAGAAGTGGCCCACGGTGGGCAGAGGCGGGTGTGCCCATAGGCCACAGGAATGAAAAATGCCAACAGGGCAGGTGCTGTCGAGTCAGGATTCTATGCTCATCCCCACTCTGATGTCTTGGTGTTTCAAAAGGCCCCTGAAGTATTTCTGAGTTGTCCTGAGATTGGGTTTCCATTGCCTGGTAGAATGGAAGCTTGAAATAAAGATTAAGTTCAGTTGTAGAGAAAGTTGCCTGTCTTTGTGTACGTTGGGCACTGAGATTCATCTTGCTACAATGAAGTGAGTTAGGGGAGCATTGACATCAGAGAGGAAGAGATGAACTGTCCTGGAAGGAACAGGAAAAACCAGCACACTCAACCCTAATGGAAAAATTTTTCAAGCCCACCTGCAGGGATAAACAGGCTAAAACTTTCTGCACAGGATTTGTTTTTTTTGTTGTTTTTGTTTTGTTTTGGCCGCGCCATGCAGCATGTGGGACCTTAAGTTTCCCGACCAGGGATCAAACCCGTGCCCCCTGCATTGGGAGCACGGAGCCCTAACCACTGGACCACCTGGGAAGTCCTGAGGATTTGTATTTTGTGCAACATAATTGGTCTCCCAACTTTATTCCAGACCTTCAGGTCTAGAAATTAGTATCTGCTTCTCCCACTGGTTCATCTGTTCTAGGGCCAAGTAATATGTTTGTTTTAAAATCTCTCAAGAGGTTCTGATATTCTGATGGTGGAGGGGAACCTCTGAGCTATCTAATCTCTAGGGTTCCTTCAACTTCAGCACTTTACAAGTCAAAGAGGATAGAGGACAGACACCATGGCAACACCTGCATGAGTAACCTGATAGGAGTTAGTTCCAGGTCATGTCTGGTCTTCAGCCGGCAGTCTCCAATTATCAGTGTTGGCTTATTGTTTCATTTCCAAATAAAATTCAAAGACTACCTAAAAGGATAGGAACTGGTTCCAAGAAAGCGTGATCAAATGAGTACCTCAGAAGACATTACAAAAATAAGATCTAAAGGCTCTTGTCTTATAGCATCTTGATGTCGTGGCCTTTATTTAACATGTATATTTTAGTTAAAAAAAAATGTTTCTAAGGGAAGTCATCTCATTTTGATAAAAGATGTCTTTTCCAAGGCTTTTGACTTTTGCAAGAAAAAAGTGTTTTTGTGGCTGCTTCCCACTGGCTATCTATTTTACATTTGGTAGTGTGTATACGTCCATGCCACTAGCACAGGGAGATCAGCTCGGTGCTTTGTGTCCACCTAGAGGGGTGGGATAGGGAGGGAGGGAGGGAGACTCAAGAGGAAGGGGATATGGGGATATATGTATATGTATAGCTGATTCACTTTGTTATAAAGCAGACACTAACACGCCATTGTAAAGCAATTATACTCCAATAAAGATGTTAAAAAAAAAAAGAAGAAGAAGAAAAAAGAAGAAAAGAAAAAAGTGTTTTTTCTAAACCTGGTCCCAAAATTGAATAGGCGTTTTTCAGCTTTTTTGTTTGTATGTGTGTTTACTATAACAAAAATAAGTGTTGTGTAGTTAAGCTGCAGACAGAAACCCATGAGTGACATGAGGCAACCAGGTGATGGTGGAAATGGCAACTCCCACGGCGTGTGTAAGGGCTTAGCTCAGCACCCTTTCCAAGGAGTGAGCAAACTTCAAGAAGGACTGGGCAAGACAGCACAGAGGGTGAGCTGAAAAGGGGTGAAGAGAGGGAACCAAAAACTGCATCTGTATATGCAACTCATTTTAGGCTACTTCTTTCATTTAATATCTTTGATTTTCAAAACAACCCTGTGAGGTGACTAGCATTTATTATTCCCATTTTCTGAGATGATAAAACCAAGTTTTCAAGAGATTAAGGCACATACTAGTGTTGACAAAAACAAAAAACAAAAAACCGCACAACTTAGAAGTTGAGAGTTATGTTTTATTCCACAGATTTTCTGAGGACTTCAAGCCCAGGAGACAGGACTCATCACTCCGAGGGATGGCTCCAAAGAGGTCAGGGAGGAGCTGGGATAAATAGGAGTTTTTGCAACACAGACCAGGTAGTTGGAACATCAAAGGATTACTCTTAATGAAAGAAAACCAGATCTGAAGGTAAGGAATTTAGCTCTTTTCTACCTATGAGAAGATGCAGAGTCTGGGCTCATTGAAATCATTCCTTTGATAAGCATCTCAGCTATCTGGGGCCAGGATCCTGTGTTTTCTCATCCTGAGTCTCCTCAGGGTGTACTGTTGGGGCTGACTTGGGTAGTTGACTGCTGGGTGGTGGGCATCATGTTGCACCCTGAGTTCCCTTAGAGCTTACCATCGGGGATGCTGAAATGTGATGGTCTGATGGCTGCAACATCCTTTGTTTACTGATACGGCAGGCAACGTTTTTCATTCACACTAGAAAAGGATGCTGTTGAGACTCGAACTCAGGACTTCCTGATTATTTTCTTACTCACAATCCCTAAAGTAACCTGTTGCTTTTATGTCGATGCCTACATCTTGATAGGCATATAATAGCTTTCATACCCCTGACTAGAATAATTTTAAGAACCAGTATGTGGAAAACTGATGTTGATTCTGTTTATCACTCTAGAGAAAAGGGCTTATGTTTGCCTCTCCCATTAATTAAAGGGAAGACACCATAAAGTCTAATTCAGACATTGCTGTATGGAATTTTCAAGTCAAGTACACGTGTCTTAACCTAATAAGGCAGTAGTGAAATATTAATGAGACCGTGCATATATAATGCTTAATACAATACCTGGAACATAGCATATACTCAGTAAATATGGGTCATGTTATTTGACTACTACTATTATTATTATATGCCATGTGATGTATATTTTAAAGATTACAACTTCTAAATCATAAACTTACTGCCAGTATTGTAGATTTAGGCTCTCCTATGAACACTTGAATACACATTTTCAAAGTATTTTAAACCTCTCATGACTTGAGACAATTCACAGAGCAAGAAATAAGCAGAAGGGTGTTTCTCTTAAATAGTTTTGGTATTTAAGATGATGAATTCTTAATAGAATCGCTTTTTTATTTTTATAGTTTTGCTTAATCACGTATTTATGAATATTCACCAAGATCACGCTAATGAAATTATTTTTCAAGACATGTCTTATAATGCAACGATATATATTAAAGAAATAGTATAGTTGTGTTTTATTTTCTGCTATTAATGGTAGTAGTTAGAGGTACCCTCCCCTCTGCATGCCTTAGGTCATTTTCTTAAATTTATTTTATTGAAGTGTAGTTGATTTACAATGATGTGTTAGTTTCAGGTGTACAGCAAAGTGATTCAATACTCTGAATTATATATATATATATATATATACACACACACACATTCTTTTTCACATTCTTTTCTGTTATAGCTTATCACAGAGTATTGAATATAGTTCCCTGTGCCATACACCAGGACTTTGTTTATCTATTCTATGTACAATAGTTTGCATCTGCTAATCCCAAACTCCCAGTGCATCCCTCCCCCACCTCTCTCCCCCTTGGCAATCACAAGTCTGTTCTCTATGTCTGTGAGTCTGTTTCTGTTTTGTAGATAGGTTCATTTGTGTCATATTTTAGATTCCACATATAAGTGATATAATGTGGTATTTATCTTTCTCTTTCTGACTTACTTCACTTAGTATGATAATCTCTAGGTCCATCCATGTTGCTGCAAATGGCATTCTTTCATTCTTTTTTATGGCTGAGTAGTATTCCATTGTGTATATATACCACATCTTCTTTATCCATTCATCTGTCGATGAACATTTAGGTTCTTTCCATGTCTTGGCTATTGTGAACATGGCTGCTATGAACATAGGGGTGCAAGTATCCTTTTGAATTATAGTGTTGTCTGGACATATGCCCAGGAGTGGGGTTGCTGGATCATATGGTAGCTCTAGTTTTAGTTTTTTGAGGAACCTCCATACTGCTTTCCATAGTGTCCATGCCTCAGGTTTTCAAGTGGAGAGACTTCAGTGTGGTGGGACACCCATTGGAGTTCCTTGGGCTTCTCTCTGCCAGCTCACTCATACCTCCAAAATATCAGATTACAGAGTTTGTGAGGAGAAACTAGACTTGATAGCCTAACTCATCCCACTACCCAGTGTCCTTCATCTCTGCTCCTTATGGCATTGTTTTTACCGCAGCAGACTCTGTCCCTGTGAAAGAGATCCGAGTCCTTTAGTTTCCCAGAGGCTGGATGAGAGTTTCAGGAAGCCCATCGTTGCTGCACAACTGGCCACATTCTCCCAGAGCTCCTTCTGTCTCGCTCCTGGTCTATGTCTCAGTTGGTTCTGAATCCAGCTAGAAGAGAGGGCAGCTATTTGGGAGCCCCCTATATTTCCAACAAATACATCCTCATGATTGGATGTCTTTGGAAGGGCGAGAGGAATAGTACACAGACTAGTTACTGATCATGTCACTTCAATATCTGGACAAGTAAAGAAAAATCAACAAATAAAAAGATAAGCTCTCCACCCTTGAGAAGTTTATATGTTTTGCTAGCTTTTATATTTTTATAGTTTATATATTTTGACAGTTTTGTGGACACCTAATCAAAGGTACCACATGAAATGAAACAGGTACTGGTATATTATGTGTTTTTATCAAAGGCAGACAAGCCCTAGGATGTATTATATAATTTAATTTACAGTATGAAAGCAGTCTTTCCTTTTAACCATCCAATTGCCTGACTACATAAAATTCCTGTGTCAGTAAATTGTGTCATGTATGTAAAAGTGTTTTAAATATTTCAAAACATTATGTACATATAAATAGTAAGCTATTATTTTGGTCATAATTATTCCAAACTTGACACCCTTTGTTTGTTCATTTTTTCTCAGATATTCTCACCTGAGCATTTATTACATCAGGCATAAGCTGGTTATATAGGATCTAAGAACAGCCACCTCCTTTTCCAATTCTAGAATAATTCTTTCAAGTAAATTTTGTTAAGTAGAAGTTAACATATTATTCTTGCTTTCCAACTAGCAATCTTTAACCGACAGGAAAATCAATGCTATTTCCTCAACAGCAAATTATATTCCACTTATGTACATTATAGCACTTTTCTTGGAGTTGATAAATAAGGAAAAAATACTGACAGTCATTTAACTTAGTAGGATTTACTTATACGAACTGCCAGAAAGGACTTAATTCTTAAAATAATTGATTTTTCTCTACATCAGATGAAAAACATACAACACAGTAAATGAAAGTCTTTTAAACAAAAGTAATTTTCTGTTCATTAAAGGAAACATAAAATACACTATAAGGTTGAATTATCCAAATCTTTGAAAAACAATTACTTGCAGGTTATTAACCTATTTTTAAGGCAAGAAGTTTTAAATGGCATTCAGAGCATTTCCTAACCGGACATGCATTGAGATGAAGAAATTTTAAAATAGTTATTACTACCCCAATGTTTTTGCTACACACTGATGGAGGAAAATAGCTGAACGTACGTAAGTGATTTGAAAATAACATGCAATGTCTCATGACAGGCAATGGCAGCAGAGAGACCTGGAAAAAAATCCATACTGGCCTCACCACTGTTCAACTCCTATTGACAGTTGTCACTCAAAAGGTGATATCACATAAAAGCTTTCTGATCTGAAGCTTAAGTTTCCACAGTAGGGCAAAATCCTATTACCTTCAAACCCACCTTTCAGACATCTCTTCTCTTCGTGTTTGCAAACCGCTGACAGTTTCTTGTAGGTAAAATGTTTCTTACCCAGGTTGGTTCTTTTTGTTTTGTTTGGTTTGGTTTTGCGGTACGCGGTCCTCTCACTGCTGTGGCCTCTCCCGTTGAGGAGCACAGGCTCCGGACGCGCAGGCTCAGCAGCCATGGCTGACGGGCCCAGCCGCTCCGCGGCCCTTGGGATCTTCCCGGACCGGGGCACGAACCCGTGTCCCCTGCATCGGCAGGCGGACCCTCAACCGCTGCGCCACCAGGGAAGCCCCCCAGGATGGTTCTTGTTATCATCCCAGCCACAAATCTTCTTTACAAAAATAATCAATTGTATAGAATCATATGCAGGTCAGTTACGTTTTTCTTCAAGTTAAATTATGTAGCACCCAACTCCATTTAATTGCCATTTCCTACCTTCGCTGGTTTATCTAAATTTTTCCATAGCTGAAATCTTACTGGTATTCAGATTGTGTTTTTTGAATTTCGTTTCCATATATCTTGAACATTTCAGTTGTTTAATGTTCTTGAGATCTAGGAATAGAAGAGATTACGGGTGGATTCTATAACATTACTCATAATTTAGAAAATGTATAGGATTTATAGACATGAGTCTACAGTCCTCTATTCAAAAGAAGCTGGTTGAAAGTTAAGAAAAGAAAATATTCAACTTAATTCTTCCTATACATGTGATGTGAGATGATTAGCATTTGCTTAATATTTCACCAGACTTTATGTCTGTACTAGTAGACACAGTCTAGGATAAAAGGAATAGCAGTGATCTCTTCTAAGAGTTCATCAATGATCTGTCCAGTAAGAGAGATAAAGAGAAATTTATAGGTGTTTTATATCAGAGGAAACTAGTAAGATCATAACTTTGCCATTGTGTAACCTGCCAAAGTGGTCCCAACCCAGTTTGGTCGTATGGTTTGGCATGTCCTCAATTATCTTGGCAGCTGGAGAGGCGGCTCTCATGACATTTTCAAATCAAGTAATTCTCCGAAATCATGAATTCATTCAAAACACATTTATTTAGTACCTACTAGGTGCTTGTATAATCCCTTTACCTAGATGTCCTTTTCTACTCCCTGCATCAACTTTCTTCCTACTCATCCCTGAATACTTAGGGCAGATATTAGTGCCTTCATGAAGGCTTTCCCCACCCTTTTTTAACCTACCTTAGTAGTGGAATGAATCACATTATCCTGGGAATTCTTTTTCTTAATAACATGTTTATTGAGATATAATTCACATATCATAAACTTCATCCTTTTTAAGATTACAATTCAGTGGTATTTCATATATTTACAAGGTTGTGCACTGATCACCACTAATTCCCATTTTCATCAACTCCCCCAAAACAAGCCCTACACCTTTATCACTCGCTCTTCACCCCCTCTCCCCCAACTCCCCAATTCCTGGCAACCCCTGAATCACTTTCTGTCTCTATGGATTTGCCTACTCTGTACATTTCATATAATGGAACCACAATATGTGGCCTTTTGCTCCTGGCTTCTTTCACTTAGCATAAAGTTTTTAAAGGGTCTTCCATGTTATAGTATGTCGTTCCTTTCCATTGCCACATAAGGCTCCACTGTACAGATACACCACATTTGTTTATTCATTCTTCAGTTGATGGTAATTTGGGTTGTTTCCACTTTTTGGCTACTATGAATAATTCTTCCACAAACAATCATGTACAAATTTGGTGTGTCCATATGTTATCAGTTCTCTTGGGTATATATCTAAGAGTGGAATCCCTGGGTCATATGATAAATCTATGCTTAACATTTTGAGGATCTGCCAAAGTGGTTGCACCATTTTATGGTCCCGCCGGCAACTCATGACGGTTCTAATTTCTCTGCATTCTTGGCAGCACTTGTTATGGTCCATCCTTTTTTTTCCCATAGTCATCCTAGTGAGTATGAAGTGCTACTTTATTGTGGTTTTGACCTGCTTTCCCCGACTAATGATGGGTCCCTCAACATGGCTAATGATGTCGAGCATTGTTTCACCTAGAAGGGGAGATTCTTAAGTTTGGGGTCAAAATATTATTTATTTAACTATCTCCAGTACCAAATACAAACTGGCACATAGTAGGAAGCCAGTAATTTTTATAAACAGAATGAGTATATATTTAATTTTTTAAGAGTACTGTGCTTTGAATTACTCACAAGAGCGGTCCTAGGTACCTAATGTCTATTAAAATATTGGCTCTGTACATGAATGCAAAAAATACAGATTCTTTAACCCCATTTTTAAAAACCAGCAAAAATATGTGTACTTTAAATGATGGCTTACTTACTTATATTTTTCTCCTTAGAAATCAATTTTCAGCAAGCAGTGTATCTTGTCTCTTTCTGGGAGCAAAGTTTAACTCAGATTGGGCAGTAGCTGTGTTTCAGCCAAGTTGATTACAGGGCCAGGAAGTGAAAATGCAGTGTTTGTGGAAGGCAGAGGCAGATATGGATCTCGCATGAGAGCCTGTCCCCTGAAATTAGAGATGGATGAGAGATATGGATTTATTTTTCAGGATGTGTTCCTTCCTGGATGTCAGATGCCATTTGTCATACCACAGATTTTGCTGTCTATCAGGATCTAGGCAAAAAGGTATTTCAGAGCTTAAGGAGTTTCTCTCCATACAGCATTTTATCCAAAGAAGCAGTCTCAATTCCTCTGAGAAGTTAAGAAGTTGGAGAAAAGCACAACCCCACATGTACCGGGGTATTCAGCCGGCTAGCTCTGTATCTCAGCTACCTCCTAAATTTAGAATCTACATTAATTCAATTATTTTTAAGAATGATTTCAATAAATCCTTGTGTCCATGGTCTAAACATGACCCAAATGGCTGTAAAACATTTCCAAAGGTCACAAATTTACTACCAGAGAATAAGTGGGAAACTGGGAAATCAAATCATTAAGGTGAGAGCAGAGTTGGACAAAAATGTTTTGAAAGACTAAAAAATGGGCATATCTAGTGATGCAGGAAGTTTATTTTTAGGGAGTAACTGTAGGAAATAATTAGATAATTGTGCAAAGATTTATGAACATAGATGTTCATACTGGATTGTTCAAGATAGAGAAAAAGCTATGAACAACCTAATAGTATAGTAGTAGGGTTGACAATAAATTATAGTACATACACATATCCATATAATGGAATACTACCCAGATATTAAAGCCATCTTGTAGAAGACTATTTAGTGATGTAGGAATTTTCGAGATATATGAGTTTAAAAAAGCAGGTTATATAAATATATACCTATTACAATCTTTTAAAATATATGTTTATATGTATATAAATGTGCATAAGAGGAAATACTGGACTCTGAGTGGTGACATAACAAGTAGCTTTTATATTTTTATGTGTGCTTCTTGGGTCCCCATGTTATGCTTAATAACTTATTATTAAGTGGCACATTACTTAAAAAGAAAAAAAGCAGAATTTTTGGTGAGGTGACATGTATGTAAGAAGCCTGGACCTTCGGAGACAGTATTTTAAATAGGACTAATTTTGTGGAGGTTTGATATACATAATATATGAGATGTACAAACACACACACAAACACACAGCAAATCCCTTTTTTGAGGTGACTTTTAGATTTTCTTTCTGTCTTGATTTTTTAAAATCTTTTCAAGTGGGAGGGGCTAGTGTGGAATTTTGGAGGGAATTTCTAGCCTGTAGTCTCATGTTTCCCTGATGGGCAGCTCCTGCCAAAGTCATGTTCCTTGGCTCTCAGTCCCTGGCCCATTCCTGCCCCTGATAGGAGTGACTTATCTGAGAGTAAGGCTGGCCCTGCCCCTCCCAGGCTCTTGTGTGTGTGTGTGTGTGTGTGTGTGTGTGTGTGTATGCGCGCGTGTGCACGCGCGTGCACCAGGTCCTGTCCTTGGGGTGCATTCTCATCTCCTCTCTGTTGTGATCTCCTTGGAGCAGTCTGGTAGTTACCTGGGGCTGTTGAACTGTGTCCAAAGTGGAGAGACAAGATGATCTAATCCACTACATGGCTTTAAAGTCTCAGTTGTGTCCATATCCTCAAATCCAGCATTACTCAGTAATAAATCTGATCTTTGAGATCTATTTCTAGTGTACAGAAGTCATTGCTTTCTTATATGCCACCAATAAACAATTGGAATTTGACATTAAAAACCACAACACCATTTGTATGAGCACTAAAACCAGAGAGATGCGTTAGGTATAAATCTAATAAAATATGGCCAACTCTATATGAAAAAGACTGTAAAATTCTGATAAAAAGCAATCAAAGAAGATCTAAACAAGTGGAGAGATAGTCCATGTATGTGGATAAGAAGAGTCAATATTGTCAAGATGTCAGTTCTCCCCAACTTGATCTATAGATTCACCACAATCCCAATCAGAATCCTCAGCAAGTTATTTTGTGGATATTGACAAACTGATTTTAAAGTTTGTATGGAAAGGCAAAAGACACAGAATCGCCAACATGATATTGAAGGAGAAGAACAAAGTCAGAGAACTGATACCACCTGACTTCAAAACTTACTATAAAATTACGGTCATCAAGAGAGTGTGGTATTGGAGAAAGAAAAGACAAATAGATCAATGGAATAGAACAGAGAGCCCAGAAATAGACCTACTTAAATACAGTCAACTGATCTTTGGCAAAGGAGCAAAGGCAGTTAAATAGAGCAAAGACAGTGTCTCCAACAAATGTTGCTAGAACCACTGAATTGATCCTCCACATGCAATAATAATAATAATAAAGAATCTAGACCCAGACCGTACACTTTTCACAAAAATTGACTCAAATTGGATCATAGTAAATGTAAAATGCAGAACTATAAAACTCCTAGGAGATAACACAGGAGAAAATCTACGTGACCTTGGGGTTGGTAATGACTTTTTTGGTACAACATCAAAAGCATGACCCATGGAAGAAAAATTTGACAAGTTGGACTTCATTAAAATTAAAAACTTCTGCCCTGTGAAGAAAACACTGTTAAGAAAATGAGGAAAAAAGCCACAGAGTGGGAGAAAATATTTGTAAAACAACATCTGATAAATGACTGATATCCCAAATTACAAAGCACTCTTAAAACTTAACAATAGGGCTTCCCTGGTGGCGCAGTGATTGAGAGTCCGCCTGCCGATGCGGGGGACACGGGTTCGTGCCCCGGTCCAAGAAGATCCCACATGCTTGCGTACCGCAAAAAAAAAAAAACAAAAAAAAACTTAACAATAAAAACAAACAACTCAACTAGAATCTGTATCTGTCTGTCTCCTGTATCCATGTGACAACTGGTTATTAACTTAGAAAAACAAGAAATGTGTTATTTATGCAATCTTCCCCCACAAACAAAGAACCCTGATGATTCCATGAAGGAGGTGTTTGGAGAAGGTACAGTTCTTTGCCCGTTCATGAGTAACCTATATTGAGGGGAACCTAAATGATGCTTATGGGAGAAAAGTGGGACAGATTGGCAGAAACATATTAATTTGTTCTCATGGGGTATATTGAAGAGGGAGAGACAGAATCTCAAGTGAGAAAATAAGCCAAGAGGGGCTAAAGTGAGGTTTTTTTTTAATTGGAGCAGGTGACAAGATGGGCCAGAGTTTTCAAATTCCAGCTCAAGAGGCAATGTGTCCTGGGTGAATCTCGGCTCTGTCCCTCACAAGCTGTGTGAGCTTGGACAAATAATTCAACCTCTGGGGGCTTCAGTTTCTTCATCTGTAAAATGGGAATAATAATATTAGTAAGCACTTTATAAGCATCAGTTATGAAAACAAAGAAAATACCCAGAAAAGTAGATTTTTCTCTTATGCTCCCGACCTTACTGTTCAAACGACAGAGGAGAGCTGTCTGGCTAATTCTTGAGGTTGGGCAGTTTATCTTAAAGATCTTCAAAAGGAGGAGCAAATGCCACAGCCGATTCAAACAGATGAAAGGGGAGCACTAAGTGAATGGAAAGGAAGACATTATGGAGATACTCCTAAATCACAGGCTGAATATTTGGAGGTGAAATGCCCTCCCTGTTTAGGATCATCTGCAGAAAGAGAAGGTGCTTCTTTTATTTTAATTGAAGTGTAGTTAATTTACAATGTTGTGTTAGTTTCAGGTGTACAGCAAAGTGATTCAGGCATATATATATCTGAAGATTCTTTTTCAGATTCTTTTCCATTATAGGTTATTACAAGATATTGAGTGTAGATCCCCGTGCTCTACAGCAGGTCCTTGTTGTGTACCTATTTTATATAGAATAGTGTGTATATGTTAATCCCAAACTCCTAATTTATCTCTCCATCCCTTCCCCCCACTCTCCCTTTTGGTAACCATAAGTTTGTTTTCTATGTCCATGAGTCTATTTCTGTTTTGCAGATAAGTTCATTTGTACCTTTTCTTTTTTTAGATTCCACAAATAAGTGCTATCATATGGTATTTGTCTTTCTCTGTCTGGCTTACTTCACTTAGTATGATAATCTCTGGCTAAGTCCATCCATGTTGCTGCAAATGGCATTATTTCATTCTTTTTTATGGAATATATACAATATTCCATTGTATATATACACCATATCTTCTTTATTCATTCATCTGTTGATGGACACTTAGGTTGCTTCCATGTATTGGCTATTGTAAATAGTGCTGCTATGAACATTGGGGTGCATGTATCTTTTCGAATTAGAGTTTTCTCCAGATATATGCCCAGGAGTGGGATTGCTGGATCATAGGGTAACTGTATTTTTAATTTTTAAGGAACCTCCACACAGTTTTCCATAGTAGCTGCAGCAATTTACATTACCACCAACAATGTAGGAGGGTTCCTTTTTCTTCCACACCCTCTCCAGCCTTTCTTATTTGTAGACTTTTAAGGATGGCCTTCCTGACTGTGTGAGGTGGTACCTCATTGTAGTTTTCTTGAAAACCAATGATAATGACATCCCCACCTAAAGTAATAAAACACTTACCTTGGACCACAAGGAACTCACTGATGCTTTTTTTTTTTTTACATCTTTATTGGAGTATAATTGCTTTACAATGGTGTGTTAGTTTCTGCTTTATAACAAAGTGAATCAGTTATACATATGTCCCCATATCTCTTCCCTCTTGTGTCTCCCTCCCTCCCACCCTCCCTATCCCACCCCTCTAGGTGGTCACAAAGCACGGAGCTGATCTCCCTGTGCTATGCAGCTGCTTCCCACTAGCGATCTGTTTTACACTTGGTAGTGTATATACGTCAGTGCCACTCTCTCACTTCGTCCCAGCTTACCCTTCCGCCTCCCTGTGTCCTCAAGTCCTGATCCTTTATTAAACACACGAAGCTTTGCATCTGGTCTCTAGGAGATGGGAGAGACTGCTGCAACACTGTAACAGAATGTGGCTTTGTGACGAGCTCAAGGATGTGGCCAAGGTCACCTGACTCATTTTATGGGTGAACTTTCCCATCCATCAGAAATGACTGACTGACACCTCATTGAGAGTTACTAAAACTTATAGTTCAATAAGTACAATAGTTATTCTAGGTATTATGCTAATTAATATTTTTTAAAAGATTAAATGCTTGTCACACAGCAAGTAAAATACGGGGTCAATATTAGAACAAGGTCTGCCTGTCGTCTAAACCTAGAGGTTTTGAACTGCATACATATACTATACAGCAAATTCAAATTCTTATTGTGGGGTTGGAGTCAAAAATACTAGTTAGGCAAATGACTAATTTGGAATATAGGAATCATCACTGGAGTATATTTTTTAAAAATAAATCTGTCTTATGTCTTTGGAATTCCCATTACTCAAAGTAAGCCAACAACCTATTTCCAAGTGAGATCTGCCGACAGAATAGAGAAAAATCATTTTCATTTAGCACATTAATTGTTGGTATATGTTTTTTTCATGTTAGAGAAAATATTCATTAAATTTCATCATTTATGATCACTGTGTTGTAACCAAATTAACACTGACATAAACTTTGACATTTAAAAACACAGAGAACATACTGATTTTTCACCTAGTTTGCTTACATGTACTTTTCAGTTCTCATGCAGAGCTCATAATTAGGAGATACTGTCCATTAATTTTCTCATATGTTGCTTATTAAGAACAAAATTCAGAAGGTAGAAAAATGCCAATATAAGTTTATTCTCCAAAACTGCCCATGAATGTATTGTCATTGTTTTCCTAATTATATACTTACGGCACACTCTTCTGCTAAGATATTAAAAAATAATTTGTTCCCATTGATAGGTAAATCAATCCCATGATATTGAGTTTACAGTAGGCATTTGCTTGCTGAGCAAACTTTGCTTGTAAGATAATGCAAAGTTAAATAAGTCTGACCTAAGTTTTTAATTTAAAGTCTATATTTTAAGGCACTTCAAAAGAAATATAAGTACAGGATGTGAGCTGAATAACTCCAAAAGTTTCTGTAAAAAACTTCTGATCCCTGGTAGACAAAGTATAAATAACCTCATTGTCTACCACCCATTCCTTCTGCCCAAGCATTGGAACTTCAGCTGGGCACAGAATGCTTTAATTTGGAGATGAAGAAGATTTTTGTTTTCTAAGTAGAAAGCATACCACGGAGAATATGAATCACTAAGGGTGACATTAAGTCTTGCAAAGAGATAATATATGTCTCTGTGGTGGCTCAAGAGACTAACAATAAATGTTAAATATTAATAAGATTGTGGAAATCCTCATGGATACTGTGATAAAGTAGCACCAGAAAAGGGGAAAAGACAGAGACAATAAAAACCAGAGATCTATGTCGTGGCCTTTGCTGCAATTCAGTGTATGTTTTCTATTTGGGGGAAAAGTAAATAAAGAGAAGAGAAATGTTTTTCTCCAGGAAAAAGACAGGTTTGGGAGTGTATAACCTTAGAAAGTAGATAATATTCTTTAGAGACAGGCAGTTGGGACCTCCTCTTGTGGGCTGAGATACAAAGGAAAATCAGCCATTCTGAGGAGGAATCCACTATGCCACCTTGAGAGTGAATCCATTTGCTTTTTTCTTTTTTTAATTTTAATTTTATTGGAGTAGAGTTGAGTTACAATGTTGTGTTAGTTTCAGGTGTACAGCAAAGTGATTCAGTTATACATACACATATGTTCATTCTTTTTCAGATTCCTTTCTCATATAAGTTATCCCAGAACACTGAGTAGAGTTTCCAGTGCTCTACAGTAGGTTCTTGTTGGTTATCTTATATATAGTAGTGTGTGTATGTTCATCCCAAGCTCTTGATTTATCCCTCCCTCCCACAGTTCCCCTTTGGTGACCATAGGTTTGCTTTCGATATCTGTAAGTCTGTTTCTGTTTTGTAAATAAGTTCATTTGTTTCATTTTGTTAAAAAAATTAGATTACACAGATGAGTGATATTTGATTTTTGTCTACGGGCATTCCACCCTGAACGTGCCTGATCTCATCCATTTACTTTTGAGTCCATGGTTTTCTTAGCTTTTGTGCTTGCTTTGGTCCCTGGGGATGACAGCAACAATAGTGCTGACAGAGGATGGTCATGTCAACCCATCACTCAGAGAGTGACAGCTTGATGGGCCTGGACATGGCTTTACCTCGTGGCTCCTCTTCAAAGCCTGAGCCCTTCCAAGTCTCTGAGTGTATCTGCAGACCAACCACGAGGGAGAGAGTTTCTGTCGATAACACTGGCTCACCCTGCACTTAGTTTGGAAATGAGCCCTACTTTTAGACTCTCTTTCTCCTGCCCGGACTAGACTGAGCCTGATGGATGGGGCCACTTGGGCGGTGGTCGAATGCATTTACTCACACATAAAAAGGGGATGGAAACCAATTATCTAAAAACAGGGAAAGACAGGAAATCACCGGGCTTGCATCCTTTTGAGGGCTCAGCCCCATGTCTGGTTTGAATTACTGTGTTAAAAAAATAGCACTTTTTCTGGTTATTCCGGAGGTGGTGAGCAGAAGAGCAAAGGAAAGCATCAGAGGAAAACAGTCAAACTGGTTGAAGGCTCAGTGTGTGGAGGCCCATGGGGAATATGTGGAGAGTCTCAGAGAAGTACATTCCCTCTCCATTCAAGTGCAGGGGGACCCGGGGGAATCCCCAAGTCCATGGGAGATGTGTGTGTGGGTGTGTTTGGGAGGAAGGAAGGATGAGGGCTGAAGAGCAGGAGACACGGACATGGAAAAGGAGTTGGGAGGTGGGCATATGGCTGTGTGGCCTTCACATGCCAATATCACAGCATAACCTGAACCTTATTCTGAAAGATGCAAATGGAAAGATGGAAATGAAAAGGTTCTTTTTGCTGTTGTTGTGGTTGAAGTAGAGTTGATTTACCATGTTGTGGTAATGTCTGCTATACAGCAAAGTGACTCAGTTATACGTAAATATTCTTCTTCATATTCTTTTTCCATTATGGTTTATCACAGAATATTGAACATAGTTCCCTGTGCTATAGAGCAGGACGTTGTTGTTTATCCATCCTATACATAATAGTTTGCCTCTGCTAATCCCAAACTCCCGGTCCATCCCTCCTCCACTACACCCCCCTTGGCAACCACAAATCTGTTCTCTATGTCTGTGAGTCTGTTTCTCTTTCATAGATAAGTTCATTTGTGTCGTAGTTTAGATTCCACATATAAGTGATATCATATGGTATTTGTCTTTCTCTTTCTGACTTACTTGATAATCTCTTGGTCCATTCATGTTGCTGCAAATGGCATTATTTCATTCTATTTCATGGTGGAAGAAATGGAAAGATTCTAACAAGATTCTTATTTGGACTTGATCCATCCTGGAAACAGAAGAAAGATAGGCAAGTTAGTACTAATTGGCAATCTATAAAATCTTATTTTGAGAATAAGTCATATTCTGGGTTTTTTCTCTTTTTTTTTCTTTTTTTACATTTTTAGTTGAAGAAAGGAGATTCAATTAGGCCAAAGGAAGAAATGCTTGACAGTTCAAATACTGCCAAAGATGACTGTGCTATCGGTCTCCTCAAGAAACGTTTTTGTAAAGGTAATCTGACTTTCATTTTGATTTATTTGATATCAGGGATTGAACTGAATGACTCCCAAGGCTGTTCTCAAATCCACATTTTATAATTTTTAAGAAAGAAAATGTCCTTTATAAAGAATTCCAGAAACTGAAAAGGAGGAGGTTGTTTGTTTGTTTGTTCGTTTTCTTCTGTGAAGGCACAGCCCTCGATGTGAAAACTGGGGAAGTCAGTTGCATTCCCAGCCTTCACTGAGTTTAGGACCACAGAGCACAGATCAAGTTAGAACAGAATGGAAGGCCCCACCATTCCCTACACGCAGCAGCAGAAGAGCAGAGCTGCAAACTCAAATGCCTCTGAATGTCATCCAATTGCTTCTGCTTCCAAAAGTTTGAATTTCTTGGTTGGACTGAAGCACATTCTATCTGGGATTAAGATAAAAAATAGAATGTAATGTGTATCCAGACAAAACTCTAATCCAAAAAGATACATGCACCCCTATGTTCATAGCAGCACTCTTCACAATAGCCAAGACATGGAAACAACCTAAATGTCCATCGACATAGGAATGGATAAAGAAGACGTGATACATATATACAATGGAATACTACTTAGCCATAAGAAAGAACAAAATAATGCCATTTGCAGCAACATGGATGCAACTAGAGATTATCATACTAAGTGAAGTAAGTCAGAAAGAGAAAAACAAATACCATGTGATATCACTTATATGTGGAATCTAAAGTACGACACAAATGAACCTCTCTACAAAACACAAACAGACCACGGACATAGAGAACAGACTGGTGGTTGCCAAGGGGGAGGGGGTTGGAGGAAGGATGGAGTGGGAGGTTGGGGTTAAGAGATGTAAGCTATTATATATATAAACAACAAGGTCCTACTGTACAGCACAGAGAACTATATTCAGTATCCTATGATAAACCATAATGGAAAAGACTATATATATATATACACACATATATATATGTGTGTATATATATATAATATATATATATATAAAATCACTTTGCTGTATACCTGAAACTAACACAAAATTGTAAATCAACTATATTCAATTAAAACAAAGAAATCAAAAAAATTTGATACCTATGTATAAAATAGACAACAGAGGGGAACATACTGTATAGCATAGGGAACTCTACTTAATGCCCTGTGGTGTCCTAAATGGGAGGGAAAGCCAAAAGGGAGGGGATATATGTATATGTACAGCTGATTCATTTTGCTGTGCAGTAGAAGCTAACACAACATTGTAAAGCAACTGTACTCCAATAAAAATTAATTAAAAAATAAAATAGGGGCTTCCCTGGTGGCACAGTGGTTGAGAGTCTGCCTGCCGATGCAGGGGACACGGGTTCGTGCCCCAGTCCAGGAAGATCCCACATGCTGCGGAGCGGCTGGGTCCGTGAGCCATGGCCGCTGAGCCTGTGCGTCCGGAGCCTGTGCTCTGCAGCGGGAGAGGCCACAGCAGTGAGAGGCCCATGTACCACAAAATAATAATAATAATAAAATAAAATAAAAAGTAAAAAAGACTACAAATCAAAAATATAAATAAATAAATGAAAGAAAGTCAAGAAGTAAGTGGTTTCTGGCATTGGTTCAGCAGCTCAATCATGTTGGGGCTCATATCTCTGCAATTCCCTTGTCTTTTCTCTGTGTTCCAAGATGGCTTCTTTGGGCCCAGCCATGTGTCAGCATCCAAGGTAGGATGAAGGCAACTAGGAGGAAGGATCCAAGCTAGTCATGTCTGTCTCTTTTTATGAATGAAACAGAAACTTTCCCAGAAATATTTCCCAGCAGACTTCTGGCTGAATCACATGACCACCTCTAGCTGCAAGTATAAAAAGCTTAGGACCAGCAGTCTGGAAACCTGAGTCCTTCCTCTCTCTGAGTCTACAAGACTGAACTAGAGGACCAGAAGACTCTCAAATCCCATTCCAGCCTGGTGGTCCTTTGCTCCGGACTCTGTGTACTGCATCATGAGTGGGGTCTGGAAGGGGCAGCATCCCTGCGCTCACCACCAGATGCACAATGGGTGCTGCTGGCTCCCTCCCCTGGCTCTCAAGGTGTCTCGTGGGCATTCTGAGTTCAGAGAATTGGGTTTGAATTTTGGCTCTGGGCCTCAGTTTCTGCAGGGGAGTATAGTTTATCCTTATATTACAGGGTGGTTATAAGGAATCTAGAAAGTGCTGGGGAGGCATCTAGTGCAATTCTTGGCACAGGATAAACAACATTTAATAAACAACAACTACTTTATTACTTGTACTATTGCAGTGATGACGGTGATGACGATGATGGTGACGGTGATGGTGGTGATGATGGTGATGATGGTGATGACGGTGATGATGGTGATGATGGTGATGGTGATGATGGTGATGATGACGATGGTGACGATGACGGTGATGATGGTGATGATGACGACGATGACGATGACGGTGATGATGGCGATGATGACGGTGATGGTGTGTGGTTGTTGTTACAACTCTAACGTTTCTTGACCTAAGGAAAGTGGTTAAACAGGAATTTGTCTCTGGCATCCTCCTGCTCCCAAGCATTACTCCCTTCTCCTCCTGTCCAGGTGGGTCTGTTTCTTTTTCATTCCCTTGCTTCCATCGATTTTTTACTGGCCCCCACAAGCAGTCCCAGCACTACTCATTACCTTCTTGTCTTGATATTGTCCAGATCCCCCCAAGAACATTGAAACTTCCCTTGCATGTTTCTTATCCTATGGGTTTGCTTCCCGTATTTCACACTGTTCCACGCTCATGGACCACAGCTACTGGGCAAAAGATGTGCTGTGATATTCTATACATATTCATATCCAGGCCTTGTGATATTTATATCACGACCTTCGTTCATTTCACTGAAATGAAATTTTTGCCTTCATTTCTAAGTGAAACCAGTGTTTGAGTAAAAATAAAGTCAGACACAAAAAAGTCAATCATATACTAGTTTCTGAGAGCAACAACACAAAATTAGCGAGTTCAATTCTTACATAAACAGCAGGTGTGTTAAAAATGCATTGAAGGAACTTTGCAAATCAGTCTGATCCAGGTTCACTTCTAACAAGCCAGCCTTAGCCCAGGGCGCCCTAAAGTCAGAAACCCCGAGGAAGTGTAGGTAGTGTGAGAAGAGTTTCCTAAGACACTCTGTTAACAGCCAAGATGAGAGACTGACATTTTTAAAAGACAGAGAGGGGAAAAGGTGAGAAGCCAGCCTGCCAGGAAGATAGCGACAGAGTTGAACCTATGATTTCAACTTAGATATGCAACGTCGTTGCCAAGATAGCTGTGTCTGAGTTATCTTGGGAAGAAACAGCATTCTGGATTTTAATGGGCTAGACTTGGGGGAGTTTGTGGATTTAAAAGCAGTCCCTCCAGCCTGTCTGCCCCAGACCTTGGTAAAAGCCTGTCTTGAACTGTGCCACTCAAACGGGAGTTAAAAGAGGCCCAGTCTAGAGCAAAAAAGTTCCAGTTTGGAAGCTAGAGGCTGCTGCATTCTTCCTCAGCACTTCGGCTTCTTGCCCACGCCTCACTTTGTACCCAGTTTTGATTTCTTTTTATACCTTTTGTTATTTGTCAATTGCTTTGAAGACAAAATTAGGACCTGCCATAATTACATTCTCCACTGCAGCTAGCACAGAGCTTTGGACACAGTATCATTCTCATTCAATGTTCCTTAAACTGGTCAGTGAAATCAACAAAGCTTAGCGATTTAAGAAACTAGGACTCAGGACTTTAGGTATGATGGAATTATTCCACATTATATATATGGGAAGCCGTACAGGGTTGTGGGGAAGGCCATGAGTTTATGAGTCAGGCTGACCTGGGATTGAGTCCTGGCCCCAAGCACTCTTTGCCGTGTGACCTTGGTGAGTTGCTTTTGTCACCTGTGTTCATCTCTGGGCTAATCCTTGAACCTCTTGTTTCCAAGCCTCAGCTTTCTCATCTCTAAAATGGGGGTGATCATGACCCCTACTGCATAGAATCATAACAGTACCAACTTCAAAGAACCAACCTCATAATAAAAGTCCCTCATAATTCTTGGGGAGAGTTCATGGAAATTATAGTTCTACAGCTCTTAGCACAGTTGTTGCCACATATTAGGCCCTGATTAGATGAGAGCTATTAGTAATAATAATAACATGGTCTTTTTCAATTTCTACTTTCATTTTGGATTTATCTTGAGGGACAGTTGTCACTCTCGTATTGACAAAATAATGACATCCAAATATATGTACTGGAGCTTTCCTCGAGGACTGGTGGCATTGTTCCTGCCATGGGAAGGTGGCATTGTGTTTTGATCATTTGACTGAGGCCCCTCTAATTTTTTTGTTAAAAATTTGATGTATGGGCTTCCCTGGTGGCGCAGTGGTTGAGAGTCTGCCTGCCGATGCAGGGGACACGGGTTCGTGCCCCGGTCCGGGAAGATCCCACATGCCGCGGAGCGGCTGGGCCCGTGAGCCATGGCCGCTGAGCCTGCGCGTCCAGAGCCTGTGTTCCGCAGCGGGAGAGGCCACAACAGTGAGAGGCCCACGTACCGCAAAAGAAAAAAAATTGATGTATGTAAAAAAAAAAAAAAAAATCCCTGTGATTTTATGGAGGATTATGGAGTTGCCTGTGGAATAATAGTAGCTGTCGCTTATTCACCATCTACCACATGCCTTACCCTGTGCTGTGCACTTTGTATCCATTACCTCACCTGATCCTCAGAAGGCCACGATCTTAGCTCTGTATCACTGGTGAAGGAACTCAAACTCAAAGGGTAAGCAACTTGCTCTGGTCACATAGTCCGAAAGTAGCAGAGGTAGGATTTGAAGTGGGCTCTGCCTTCAAAGTCCGTGCCCTGGCCTGGACTCCTGATCTCTGAAATATTCGCAGTCTTGCCTAGAGGTTCTGCACTGACCAGCCCCAAATCAGAGGCTAGGGTATGATTCTTTTTTTTTTTTTTTTTTTTTTTTTTGCGGTACGCGGGCCTCTCACTGTTGTGGCCTCTCCCGTTGCGGAGCACAGGCTCCGGACGCGCAGGCTCAGCGGCCATGGCTCACGGGCCCAGCCGCTCCGCGGCATGTGGGATCTTCCCGGACCGGGGCACGAACCCGTGTCCCCTGCATCGGCAGGCAGACTCTCAACCACTGCGCCACCAGGGAAGCCCTAAATTACTCATTTTGAAAATTGGATAATGGGCCTGACGTATTCACTATTCACAGTAAACAACAAGAGCACGCGGAGAGTAGGTGCTCCAGGCCAAAAAAATCATCTCATTTATCTTAGTCCTTCCTCCTCTGGACACGCATCTCCTGTTCGTCCGGTACTTTCACGCCTTGTTCCTTCCGTCATTGAACACACAGGATGTGTGTTTCGAGTAACGTGGTACAAACGTTCTGGCGAACATTCCTCGTGAGGTTCATTATCCTTAACTGTTCTCTGGTGTCTGAGGAGTCTGGAAGACCAGGGTGTGAAGAAACTACACCTTTGGCACACGTGTCTGAAGGAACGTGTGCAGTGACTATTCACAACTGTCTCCAATTCTTCTCCCTCTGATACACATCAATCGAGCTGCTGTTCCATGCCAGGCACGGAGCTAGGCTGATCGTGAGATTAGGGCTAGGATGCCTCTCCTCAAGGAGCTTGTGGAAAGGGGTCAGCTGGGGGACGCCAGCAGGCAGAACGGGTCTCATTCTAAAATGGTAAGAGCTGCCGCATATGTGTGTACAGCGGGTGACACTGAAAGCCGTGGAGGGGTGAAGGCGGAGCAAGTACCAAATGTTGTTTTGGTCGAATATAGGATGTCTCAGCTAAACACAAGAAGTGTGGTGTCGTGAGACCCGTTGATCCCAAACTGCGTTCCCTGGAACCACATCTTGACACCTACCGCGTACCAGGGACTATTTGAGTCCTGCGGACGCAGAGGGAATAAAATAAAATTGATGAGAATGAACTTCTTGAAGCGGACTTCTCTGCTATCAATATACTAGGTAACCTTAGGTAAGTTACTTCACTCGTTTGGACTCAATTTCTTGATCTGTAAAAGAGGGAAGTTGAAGAAGAGAATCACCAAAGCTCTCCTGCCAGCTTTAACTCCTTACGAAATAAAAAAGATTTCCGAAGATTTCTTGATTTCTTTTTTTCACCAAACGTTATTTTGGTGAGAACCACCATGAACATCCTCCACTCTGGAGTTCAAGGAGGATAAAATATGCATGGTTCCTGCTCTTGTGGAATTCACCGGCTACGTGGGAAACAGTTTTAAACAAACGAAATGCATAATTACGTATTACCGAGGGTAACTGCTTTGAAGGAAAATTTTTGAAAAACGTTTCATTTACTTAAGTAGTTTGAACTTGTCTATCTCTTGATCATTTACATTTGTGGTTAACAAAACTGCATCTTTTTAGAGTTTATTTTATTGAAGTATAGTTGATTTACAATGCTGTGTTAATTTATGCTGTACAGCAAAGCGATTCAGTTATACATATGGATACGTTCCTTTTCATATTCTTTTCCATTATGGTTTATCACAGGATATTGAATATAATTCCCTGAAAACTGCATCTTTTTGATTATGTTCTGGATGACATTTGTCTGGGTATCCCCGAGGGCCACCCCCCCCCAAGAAAACAGGAGGCATTGCGGAGTCGTGCAGCACTGTTTGTCATAGGGCTTCTTAGACCCTCTTCAGAGCCATCTGAGAGTCCAAGACCCCTGATGATCAGGAAGGAGCAGCAAAGAAAAAGAAAGCAGTCACCCCTAGGCTGGAGGGGAACAAGGACCACGATTCTGCAGCAGCATCAGATCTGATTGGACCCTGACACCAAGAGATAACTGTGTACCCAGCAAGTGTTGGCTGCTCTGGCTGCAAGCAGACAGCAGTGGGAAGATCACCGCTCAGAGCAGCGGACATCTCTCCCTAAAGCACTGCATCCCAGCCTGTGGGCTTGGCAATAAATGGCTCACCAGGGAGAGCTGGGTTTCGCTGTGAGCAGTTGTTTATATCCAGGCTTAAAGAAGCTAAGGTCTTCATCCTCCCTCAGGTGGCTTTGATGAGACTGCTACAGGGTGAAAGAGACAAGAGTGGAAATTTCATGGTGATTTCAGCTCCCGCCTACGTAGGGTTGTGAATTTCCAAAGTTGTAGGTTACTGATCAGGTTCAGAATGGAGACTAATGCCAGCCAGGCTTTCTATTGTGCATCTTTAGAAAGATTGCCGCATTTTTCTCATCATGACCCTAGAACGATCCACATAGCTTATCTGGTTTAAAAAACACAGGCTGTTACTCAGCCATAAAAAGAAACGAAATTGAGTTATTTGTAGTGAGGTGGATGGACGTAGAGTCTGTCATACAGAGTGAAGGAAGTGAGAAAGAGAAAATAAAGTACTGTATGCTAATGTATATATACGGAATCTAAAAAAAAGGTACTGATGACCCTAGTTGCAGGGCAGGAATAAAGAGGTAGACAAAGAGAATGGACTTGAGGACGCGGGGTGGGAGGGGGAAGCTGGGGCAAAGTGAGAGTAGCATCAACATATATACACCACCGAATGTAAAATACCTAATGGGAAGCAGTAGCATAGCACAGGGAGAGCTTTGCGATGACCTAGAGGGGTGGGATAGAGAGGGTGGAAGGGAGGGGATATGGGGACATATGTATGCATCTGGCTGATTCGCTTTGTTGTGCAACAGAAACTAACACAGTATTGTGAAGCTATTATACTCCAGTAAAGATCTATTTTTTAAAAAGCGCACAGGCTGCTTAACTGACGCATTCAAGGTCACCTAGCAAGTGAATACCAGGACCGAGAAGAGAACCCAGATCATCCAACTCTTTTACCCTTCGTAATGGACCAGGCTAGGTTTTTTATTTTATTTTTGCATTCTCAGGAATTCCAAATTAGCCTACAGTAAACTTCTCTCGTGGGGAAAGATTGACTTGGTCAATTCATAAACGGAAGAATTTGTAGTCACGACCAAAAAAAAAAGTCCCTATAGAAAACCGGAAGAAAAGCTTCTGAATTCAATCCCCAGCCCACAATTCCTGGCTCAGACAAGCAGCGGCATTTGCCCTGGCATGCCTGGCTCAGTGCCAAGCACCACGAGTAATAGATCTCTGTCTGGGTTGTCTTCAGGACAAAAACTTGAAACAGGGTGAGGGTATCTTGGGGAAGGAGGAGAGAGTCCAGGCAGGACAACACATTGCGGGCACTTCTCTGTCACCAGGGAATCCCACCTCTTCCCAAACCTGGTTCAGCCGCGCTTTGGCAAAGGCTGTTCATGTAAGAGCTCTGTAACTGAAGGCCTTTGACACGGAGTTCTACAGGGCAGTGAGAGTGACATCAAGTGGATGGAGGAGTGAATGAAACAGCCGTGTGAACTCGGTCCTGTGGTAGAGGATTGTCATTCCGTGAAGCAGGCTTCCTGTTTAGCATTATATTTAGGGTTCAGCTTTGGTTCTGCTCTACACCCTTGTTCTCTCACCTGTGTATTTCTCCAGGGACCTCCTTGCATAGGAATTTGAGTTCTCCTTGCACAGGATGGGTCATCTTCTAAGCTCGTTCTGGTGTCTTTGCAGGGATTGGGGAATGGGGTGTGTTTAGAGGATTCATCTGATGTGAAATTCAGTTCAACAAATTAGTGGAGCACCTACTATGTACCAAATGCTGCCTTATGTATTGAGGATGTAAGGACAGCCCTTACACACTAGATGTTTACTGTCTAATTTAGTGAGAAAGGCAATAAACACAGGTGAGCATGGAGAAGAGGTATCTAATCCATTCCATCAGGATGGGTGACTCCTGAGTTGAATCTTGAGGGGACAGACTAGCCACACAGAGCAGTATAGGAGGTCAGAGCCTGGGGAGCAGCCTGAACAAAGTATGAAGATGGAGAACAGCATCTGGGTGCAGATAAAGATTTCAGGACTATGGGACAAGTAAGCTGAGACTTAGAGCGATTGCATTGGTGCCCGTTTCTGCCTCTGCAAGATGAGAGGGAAGTCTCCCAAACTGCCTTTTTCTGAGCACGTCTCCCATGAAGAGGATGAATTTGGAGGGTGATTTACCTGAAAGGCTCTATATGCCTCCAATGCCATTTGTTTGCTTGTTTTAAAGAGCGATATCATAGCTTTGTTTAAAGATGCCAACATTACAGTACACCAGAAGTTGAAATCTTTGAATCCAACCAAATCCATGATAAAATATTTTTTAAATTGTGGTAAAATACACATAACCTAGAACTTACCATTTTAACCATTTCTAAGTGTACAGTGGGCGGCATTAAGTACATTTACATTGTTGTGCAACCATCACCACTATCCATCTCCAGAACTTGGTCATCACCCCAACCTGAAACTCTGAGCCCATGAAACAGTAACTCCCCCTGTCCCTGGCAACCTGACCTTTGTTTTCAATTGTTGAACTCTTTGCCTTTCATGGAGAAGTCCCAGGGTGCTTTGCCACAGCACGCAGTAGATGGAACTATCCATCAGACAGCTCTGGACAGAGGGACCCCTGACAGAGGGACAGCCATCAGTTTTTTGGGTTTTGCCACAAGGCTCATTAACTGCATTTTGAAGGTGTGTCAAGAGTTTCTCCTCTCAGTGTAGAGCATAGAACCCACCGGGGAAGCGTGAGCTTCCCCTAGAGTTTAGTGCCCCGCATTGCAACAATACAGGCAAAACTAGCAGGCAAAAAGCTCCAACTGTTGGTGGATTTGGAAAGGGAAGGGAAGGACAAGATTTGAGAGCCACTAGGGAGTTTCTAAGTACAACCTGTCCGTGCTTCTGAAACAGCACGGCCTCCCTTCCTGTCTCCCCTGGGCTGCCTTTCATAATCCTGCCAACACTTAAACCCCTTTTGCTTCCTAGACTGTCCCAAGTAATTGATAATGCTGATGCTTTAGTAAGCAATGCTGTTATTCCAGTCAGTATGGAACAAATATTTCAGCAAAGGACCACTGTGTTCCCAGGGATGACAGAAATCAAGTGAAACATAAAACGCAGGCCCTGACCACCTCTGGTCCCAAAGGCTTGCTTGGAACTTTCACTGAATGGAAGTGTTCCTGTTTCTGCATTAATCCTCGTAATACTGGCTACGTTCCAACTCAGGTAATTACATTCTCCCTTACCCAAATCCCCCTGGCAAATTTAGTCCTTTCGTGTGTCTTCGTGTGATTTTTTTAGTTTTTGTGTTTTGTTCTTGACACGCAGCATTTTGCTGAAGACATTTTGCCTTTCAGTGAGAGGGTAGAGAGGGTGGGCCCATTGACCCTGTGCATTACCTTCAGAATTGTAGGGCTAAGGAAAGGCGGTGGTGGAGCCATGCTGAGCAGAGCAGAACCCTGGAGATTGAGAGGCCTCAGGAGATGCCCTGGTGGGACTCCTCCCTCAGGTAGGCATGTGATGAAACCTCTGATGCTATTCACTGACTCCTCAGTATAAAGCCTCCACAACCTCTGTAGTGAGACAGCCAGTTTTATCACTCTTTTGGCAAGTGACTCGAACTTATCCCTAAATGGGACCCCTACCACCTGGGTGTTGCCAATCCACCCTCTGTTTCTCATGTTCGATTGACGAATGGTCTGTTGTTCAGTTCCCCGGCGTTACGATCTAGATCTTCCTTTGGGCTGAAGGGGTTGTAGGCATTTGGGGTTATTTGGATCCCCAAATCACTAACGCATGGCAGCAACTTCTCAGCAATTATAGTTTTAAATATCACCTGGTCCTCAGCTGTGATCAGTTACGTGATACACTTGGACTCATGAAGCATTTATTGAATAACTGTGTCCCCTTGCCTTCCACCGGAGTCGCCTCAAGGACGTTAGCTAACAGTTGCGTGCTTTGGTTTTCTTACTTGTCAATTGAGGGTGATAAGAGTAACTACATCATAAGCTTGTGACGATTAAATGGGAGTGCAGGGAAAACCATTATTATTATACTATTATTAGTAGTATTACTAGCGTTAGTATTATTATAAGACATTGTATTAAGCAAACATATTGTGGAACCGATCTAGAACAGGGTTCCCGAACCCCCAGGCCTGTTCGGAACCCTGGGCCACACAGCAGGAGGCGAGCGGCGGGTGAGCGAGCGAAGTTTCATCTACCGCTCCCCACCGCTCCCCATCACTCACATTACCGCCTGAACCATGCCCCCCTGCCCCCCATCCCACCCCCAGTTCCGTGGAAAAATTGTCTTCCACGAAACCTGTCCCTGGTTCCAAAAAGGTTGGGGATCGCTGATCTAGAAGATAATGAAATACTCCAAAAATCTCTTAAATAAAATGAGGATGCCAAGATGACTAAGCAATGGTCCTGCCTCAGTATGTTTATAATGTAATGAAGGAGTCATATATTCTTCTTCGCTGTTGTCACCCTAATACCTAGATCCATGCCTGGCATTTATAGTGGGAGGCCAAGAAGTGTTTGTTAATAGGATGAATGTATAAAGGACTTAAACACAAACATACAGAAGGGAAATTACCAATGAGGGGAATTGAGGACAGATTCATAGAGAAGTTTGCATTTGATCTTTGATTGGATTCTTTGATTGAATTCAGTCTTTGAAGAGTAGGTATGATTTTGAAAGATGGTGAAGGAAGCGAAAGGCCCTCAAAATCACTTACTGGGACGGTGTTTCCCAGTCTTTTTTGGATCATAGCACATGAAGAAAATAATAATATTTATACAGGACACTGGTCAAAGGCTCTACATAAGGACATGATCCCCAAGAGAACAGAGACCTTGGCCATCTTGGTCAACTTTGTATCCCCAACACCTAGGATGGTACTTAGCAGATCTTAGTTGAATAGGAGCAAAGGGGAAAGCATGAGCAAACGCTTAGAGTTGGTCTGTAAAAGGCATGACTGGGGGAACTGGGGTGCAGGATTCATAAGAAAATGTAGAAAGAGCCAAGAAAGTTTAGAGGCAGATCTAGGATGCCTTTGAATGCAGTACCAAATTGTCTGTATTCACCAGGGCATGGGATCCACGAAAGATTTTGGATTGGGAGCTCTTAATAAGAAAGACAGTCCTGGGTGGGGGCTGTGTAAGGAAGGGATAGAGCGAAAAACACTGGGAGAAGAAAACCATGAAGGTGGCTATTTGTGGTGTCTGGATGGCAGACAATGAGGTACTGAAACGGGGGCGGGGGGGATGTGAAGGAAGGACATGAATTTGACACTTGAGTCGAGACATAGTTGGTAGGACCTCACTGGAATGAATGGGAAAGGGTAAGCCAAGAGTCGTATTACCACTAGTGGGCGATTTCACCTTAGACAGTGTACTTAGAGCCTCTCTGCCTGTTTCCTCATCTACGGAATGAGAGACCTGAACTATTCCTTCAGCCCCATTAATTTCTAGTATTTTAGAATTCTCTAATCTTATCAACCTTTCAATGAATTAGAAAGGTCTCTCTTCCTCACCGCCCCCCCACCCCTCCTCCGCCTCAGTTTGTGGTGGCATTTCACCTTCTTACTTTGGACGCCCTTAGTCCTCTGAAAAATTTCAGGCTAACGTTTCATTCAAGTACAGCATATAGATCCTTAGGGCACAGGGTGGAGTAGTGTTCCCTACTCCATCTGAAGATACTCAACTGGTAATTTCTTCCCTCTCCTTTTCTCTTATTCATTGGGTCTTCTAGGGAGACCCCTGACATAGGCCTTTTTCTTATGAGTAAGAATTGTGTCTTATTCCCGTTTGCCAATCCAAGCCTGACATAGAATAGCTGCTCAAAAATAGGAGGGATGAATGAATGAATGAGTAAATGAGTTGATGATGGGGAGACATCCCTTGGATTATATCTTTCTGGCCACCGGAAAGTTCTGGTCAGATGCATTGTGACAGGAGACTGGTAACATCATCTTTTGATTTTTTTCTCTTCTCTCCTTGAGAACTCTTAAGAATCTAAATGATTTTCTAAACTTTTGTTCTCCTAGAGCTATTGCTGTTATCTGCTCCTGAGCCTTCCCCATCCACAAGTGGTTACCTGCCTAAGCTCATCTGAAGGCTGGGGAATCAGTTGTGTCATCCTTGTCTCTTAGGACTAGAACATCAACGGTGATGTGCACAGAAATTCCACCCATGGTATCAACACAGACTTTCCAGGATAGAGACCTAGAATGAGTTAACAAGCACCAACACATTTGCTAAACTTAAAAGAATACTCTATTATTGCGTGGCAATTGGTAAAGAACTCATTAATTAAGGATATGAGACAGAGAAATCTCCCAAGGGGCAAAAAGCCATTACAAAGACATTGTGGAACCAATCTAGCAGTTAATGGAACATTCAGAGGTTCTTTAAAAAGAAGAGAGTGAGAGAGGGGGTCACTTTTCAAAAGAATAGGTATCACCAAATTAGTGATATATTACAGATTGTGGGAAACTTACCAAAAGACAGGTAAATTCTAAAAACAAAACAAAAAGCCTGAGAAGCATTATTTTTTTGTGTGTGGTTCTAAATTTTGTTTTGTTTTGTTTTATAGCACAAATATTTTGTATTGTAAGATATCAACAAACAGCCCCAAACTGGCTGGCTAGAAGCATTTGTTCTAATACAATCCAGTCTTTCTATTGTAACATCTCTAGATCCTAAACACACATCCACACCACCACAAAGCATAAAAGTAAATTGAGATGGAAATCAGAATCAAGCTAGTGTTGCACATGAGAATTAACAGGACATTTGCTTTTGTTCTGAGACGGAGGGCATTCGGAGACAAAATAAATAACTCATTTCAAGTGCCTGTGAGTTGTTTGCTTAAGACATAACTCAAATTAACAAGAAATGCCAGGCTCTCCTCTGTTTCTCTTTTTTAATTGTAAGTTTTCCCCCTACAGATTATCTGGTGGTATGAGAACAGCGTTGTGTTTTAGAGGGGGATTTGGTGAATCTCACCAAAAGCAGAGTTGGGTCCTCTGGAGTGATAATAGAGGTCTTCCATACCTGTTCTATTAAGATGCTTATCTTCAGAAGGACCTCCTAGCTCCAGCCCTGTGCGCCAGCACCCATAGTCACTGGCTGAAGCAAGCCTCCCAACCACACAGCATCACAAAGCACATGGTCACAGGATCCTAATAACTCAGTGTGTTGGACCCCAGTGAGCCTTTCGTCTCTGAGGCAAAACCAGACCTGAGAAATATCTTCATCAGAGGAACAGCGTATATGTTAAGAGCACAAGAATGAGAAAAATCAGGGACATCAGCTTGTTTATGTTGCAATTCAAACATAACCTAGACCAATCCTCTGTACACAAATAATATATTCATAAGTGAAAACTTGTGAATTATTTCTTCCACATTTTGGGGGGGAGGAGTGAGATGCATTTACATTAATGAACGTAAGATGGTTAAGTAGAAAGATCACTGGACATAGAATGTGAACATTTGATTTTGAGTACGTATGAGCAACTCCCTAGCTCTCTTATCAGGACGTATTGCTCAGACTTACTGAGCCTCCTTTTTCTCATCTGCAAAAGGGGGTAAAAGCGCGCTTGCTCCGCCTGCCTCATAGAGTAGATGTAAAGCTCATATAAGATGAAATGCGCCAGAGCACTATACCGTCTGTAAAGGTTTAAGATGGTGGTGGTGGTTATGATGATGAATTATTAGCTCAAAGCAATTACCCTAGTCCGTCTTAAAGGCAATGACCAAGCTTTGTGATAAATGGTGGGAGAAACGGAAAGACAGTTTTTGAGAAAGAAGTTCCATGAGAATGTAAACATTTATCATAATAGAAGTGATTCCATAGTGCCATTAAATATTCTGTAAAACAGAATATATTTATTTGCCCTTGATTTTCAGACAAAACCCAAACCACAGTAACATGTGTGGCTCATAACACAGACAAGAATATATCGCCAGAAAATAACTGTCACTGTGACGTCAGGTCTATCCCAGCACTTAGGCTTATTCTTTTCCCATGTCTGCTTCATCTGCACCAGGATCTCCATCCCTGTTCCCTATCCTAGATTTCAATGTCTTTTTCAACACTCCTGTTCTACCTATTTCGTTTCTGAGTATCATTCTACTTGATGAAAATGATAGCGGCCAAATGGGAGTTGAATAACTTGGCTTGCTTTCTATAACCTACCTGCTAAATATTATGCCAAACATCCCAAAATACGCATCTTCTGTCTTTGTCCTGCTGTCTCCAAATATAGTTAGATTTTTCTTTTATTGTTCTCTCCAGTTTCATGAGCTTGACCCGTTGTTGGGCTCAGTCTTCCTAGGCCTATCTTTTTGCATTTTATATTTGAGTCCATCAGAGTGTGCTTTATCTAGTTGGTTATATTGGTTTCTGTAGACTAATCTCCCAACACTTCTTTTGGTAATTGGCATTGCATGTAATTAAGGTAGAATTTAATTTCACAGTGTCTCTCAAGTACCTTGAGTGACTTTTAGGATTCCTTTTAGTTTTTGTTCATAGGACTATTAGGTGCTTAAGAGGTTGGCTCATGGAAAATCCCTGTCTATCCCTGTCTCTTCTTTGATATTACAAAATTTCATAGTAGCGCTCTGAACTTTCCACCATAATTCCCTGTTTTCACTACCTGTTTATCCCTTAAGACTTTTAAACTTTCTGTTCTCTCTGCCTGGAACAGTCTTTCATGTCTGTTCTTTGCATAATAGTCTCTTTCTCATCGTTAGGTCTTCATTTTAAAGTTATACCCTCAGAAAGGAACTTCATGGTTATAATAATTAAAGTAGCCTTTGATATATACACACCCATCCACCTACCCGCACACTTACTTGTTCTCATCACCCTATTTATTACTCTCATGACATTGAACATGATCGGTAACTATCATGTTGACTGATTTGTTTCCCCATGTGTTCTCTCTCTCTCCCACCCACACCCTATCCACCCACTATGCCTTGGATCTTGTCCGTCTTCTTCACTGATATTTCCCAGTTCCTGGCACAGGGTCCATCCAGTAACTATGCGTTGGAGGAATGAATGGTCTATTTCTACATTATTCTGTAAGCTCTAAGCAGGCAGGGTCTAAATATATTAACTGAGTGAAATTGTTATTAAAGGGAAAATCAATTTTTAGAGTGCAAATAAAATTGAGATTATTTATTCCATAATTTTCATTTTGTAGGTAAGTGTTCAAAGAAGTGAAATAATTTGTACAAGGTTTTATTCTTTAGTGAAAAAGCCAGGAGTAGAAGCTAAGTCTTTTGATGTCCAGAGGAGTAAGCATCAATTAAAGATCCTCGGGGCTTCCCTGGTGGCGCAGTGGTTGAGAGTCCGCCTGCCGATGCAGGGGACACGGGTTCGTGCCCCGGTCCGGGAAGATCCCACATGCCGCGGAGCGGCCGGGCCCGTGGGCCATGGCCGCTGAGCCTGCGCGTCCAGAGCCTGTGCTCCGCAACGGGAGAGGCCACAACAGTGAGAGGCCCGCGTATCGCAGGAAAAAAAAAAAAAAAAAAAAAAAAGATCCTCTTCCCACTGGCACTTATAGACTAGGTTGCCCAACTTCCCCAAACTCTCCACTCCAGCCAACAAAACCAACAATGCATAGCTTTTTTATTGACAGCAGCAATAGCAAATCCCAGCTGTCTCTACTGTATGAAGCAGAGTCTCCTCCCATTCACCTCTATTCACTGAAGTCCTGCTCAAAAGATCTTATCTTTTTCAAGTTTTACTTGAGTAAGCCCAATCAACTCTAGTCTTATCAGGTGCTCTGTAAATTGTTTAGCTCTTTCTTTTTTCTTTTCTTTCTTTTATCTTTTTTTTTTTTTTCTTTTTGGCTGTGCCACATGGCATGCGCCATCTTAGTTCCCTGACCAGAGATGGGACCCATGACCCCTGCAGTGGAAGCACAGAGTCTTAACCACTGGACTGCCAGGGAAGTCCCTGATTAGCTCTTTCTATCCCTGCTCTCCTGCCTAGATGGTAGATCTGGGACTCGTTTTTCAATGAAATTTCCTCACTGAGGTAGATTGAAAAAAAGGGCCACACTATTTTGCAGCTCCTCCCATTAAGAGGTGGGAATCTGGGCTTAGCCATTTGACTTGCTTTGGCCAATGGGATATTGACAAACATGTTTCAAACAGAGGCTCAAAAAATGCTTGTGACGTTAGGGTTTGCCTTCTCTTGCTGCAGTTGGAATCCTGAGGCCACCATATGAAAAAGCACACACTAGCCTTCTGGAAAGGCCACATAAAGAAAAACCTGAGCACCTTGACTGGCTACCTTCCAAACGGTAGACATGTGAGTGGGACCATCCTAGACCCCCCCCCCTAGCTCTCAGTCTATGTGCCAACTGACTGCAGACCTATGAGTGAGCTCAGGTGATAATATCAAAGGAATTGCCCAAATGAACCCAGCACAACTTGCCAACCCACAGAATTGTGAGCTAACAAATGACTGTTGTTTTAAACAGTTCTGGGATGTTTTGTTACACAGCAAAAGCCAACTGATATACTCACTATGCTTCCCGCATTGCTTTCTAGTCATCTTTATTTGCTGCTTCACAGGTGTACTTCATTAGTGGATGATCCACTTATCCCCATTTCACAGAGAGGAAAAGTCAATGCCAAGAGGCTTTTCTAGTATTGATGCCCTGACAGGCTTACTTCTTCAGATCGCATGCATTAGAGATAAATCCTCCTTAGACATTTTTCAAGGTCACAGCCACTAATAATGTTCAGAAAGGAATTAGAAAGTTAAGGATGTGCAGACAGCGCCTGAGAGCTGGACTCCAAAACTATAAGCCTGAGCTTAAATAGGGCTTATAAAGTTAATAAAGCCAGTATCCAGTTTTGTTTGTTTACCTCTGACTTTCCAACCAGCAGCTATCAACCATGCACAAAAAATCTAGGCTGTTTCAAGGCCAGAGTCACTAGAACCCACACAATAATCAGCACAATAATTATCAATAGTATTTATTGATCATCTTTAAATGTTAGGCACTTTTCACATCCATATCTCTGATGCCACAATAAACCAACTAATAGTTACATTTACCTTCTACAGAATAAGAAACTAAGGCCTGGAAAAGTTAAGAAACTAGCCCCAAACCACACAGCTAGAAAGGCAGAGAACTGAAATCCAAGCCAGGGTTAGCCTATGACCTTTCTCGTCTAGGCTTTTCCTCCCTTGGATTGACTGCCATGCAATCCCTGTTTCCTTCCACATATTAAGGATGCAGATCATGAGCCCCACATCCAAGGATACCTGCAGGGACTCTTCCTTAGCAAGAAAGCAGAGTCTCTGTCATGTATCAAAATGTGAGTGATTTCACTTTCAAACAGCTTAAGTCTGTTAGTTATCCTTGGAATACCCCTAGAAAAGCCTCCTATTTGTCCACAGCATTTACTTTTCAACTCAAGTTTTGAGGAGGCAGAAGGGAATACATTAAGCCGTGAACTAGACGCATTTTTTTTCTAACTCAGAGCCGGATAAAGTAAAATAAGACCTTCCCAAACTTCTGAATTAAATTCCTTAAAAAATCCTCAAAGGAGACCTCAATATTTAAAAACATAAGAGAGGTCAGCCTTGAAGCAATGAACAGCCTTTATAAATACTTTTTATGTTCCCAGTAAGAGACCAATGCACAGCACACTCATCTCTGTTAGTGACATTTTACACTTCTTAAAGTAGTAAAAATGGACACTGTGCTTTTAATTTTATTTAATGGATCATCTCTTACCGGCTAGCTCCATTTTAGTATCTCCCTTTGCCCTCAGTTACAGGCTTATAAAATCAGTTTACTTCGTTGCATCTAACAGGTATTTGTTTTTTATCTGCTCCATATCCACAGGCCTTTATAATTTTGTGATTTTAGCATCTCACTTCCTGGAGCCTTCCATTTGCACTTATGTGTAGACCTGGCCATGTCCTCTCCTTGACAGCTAGCACCTGACTTTAGTTTCCATTGTATCCCAGTGCCTAAGACAGTTCCTGACACATGTAGGGGCTTATAGTGTCACATTGCATTATACCTTTTTGTATCCCAACTCTACACACCTCCTACTCTGCACATAGAGGGAATTCTCTAAATATTGTGAATTAATTAATGGAGGGACAATGGGAATGATCAAGGTAAGGGAAGTTCATCATGATTGTAAGAAGCTCTTAGGGGCAGGAGATCAATGACAATTCCCTTCCTCCATTTTTATTTATTTTTAAAAAGACAGGGTTCCTCTGCTTCATCAATTCCTTTCCCCCAATACTCCAAACTCGATATCTAACCTTGTTAAAATAAGCCAGTTTCTTTTCCCTACAAGGCCAATTTCATAAATATAATTCTGCTAACTTACATACCAGCTGAAACAGGCTGGGATCTGGGACCCGGGACCCTTTGCTGCAGTGCTTGCACCTGGACAAAATCTCCTTGGACAACAAAGAAACTATAAGGGACCAAAAATAACTGTGTGCATGAGCAGTTGGGGCAAATTATGAACAAGATACAAAAAGACCATATCGCAACTGCCACTTCGGGGGTGTGGGGAGCAAAGCAGGTTACCGTACCCGATCCCTGCACACAGCCCCACCCCTCGGGCTGGACCACTGGACCCGCTCCTACCCTCACCCCATTTCAGGGACCAGCTCGCCCCCCGCGCAGGGAACAAGCAAGGGAACCTGTTATTGTTTTTGCTCCCTCATGCTGCAGCTCGAGTCCCAATAAAGTCTTGTCTGAATTTCTCATCTGGCCTCTTATCAATTTCTTTTGATTAAGGAGTCCAAGAACCCTGGTCGATAACAAAGCCATTTTAAGAACCATAGCAGACTATCTCAATCTTTGTGAGAATTAAGTGACCAAAGCCACTTAAAAAGCACAGCTAAGCAATTCTTTTAGTTCCCTTAAAAACAGCAGCATTCTATAGAAGGCAAATTGCAGAATCCAATTCAGGATGTAAATTACCACCAAAGAAAAGGAAATAGCGGCAGGAGTTCTCCATGGTCAGGTTATACCTACTAAGCTAAAATTCACGCATCTGGAAAATAATATAACATTAAAAAATATATAACATTAAAAAAATAATATAACATTAAAAAAAGCAAAATTGATTTCCCTTGAATTAGAACCACATCTGATTTTGTTCCTCTTACATCTGCTTCAACCAAACTTGTTGAAATGAAGTTATCGAAATGTCTGTGCTGGGCAATCAGGCAGCACCAGGACAGCACAAAAGAGATGAGAAAAGAGCAAGAGGAAGGGAATATGTCACATCCTGACTCCAGGGAAACAGTGCAAAACATCTAATCACAGCAGTGCCAGGGAACTTGAACCTGTCCAAAAAGATCCCGAGCTCTCCGAGTTTAATTGCCGTTGATGGCTGCTGGCCGGTCATGCATGACGATGTGTGTGGGTCTGGCTGCTCCCTGCCTGTGCTCATTGCTGTCAGCCTTCACTCCAGGTGATGAACATGGTCCTCAGACCCTGCGACACGGGGTCTGGGCCAGAGCTGGGGGTGGGGGAAGCTGGAGAAACCCCTCATAGACACAAAGCGCCTTGGATGCAAATAACCCATAGCTAAACAGAGGTCTTTAGAAATAAAAACATTATAACCAGCTTCCAGCCTTACTTCCTTTCCTCAAGTATCCGGTAGATTTGTTTTCTCTCAAGGAAAACAAATCTAGGACACCCTATGCAGATGGGTAGGACATCTGTGACCTGAGGTATGTCAACTGGCCAATTGTGAATCTCCTGTTTGATCGATTCTGTTTCAGCACATGCTTGATGCTGGATGGAGAAATGTGAGCTGCATTTGAATAGCAAAGGGCATTATGGCTTTTCGTCGACTCAGTACTCTTAAACTTCTTTCTGTCTGCATAAGAGGCAACATCATGTTTTTATTGATTCCGATGACAAGAAAAACCCCCAAGCTCTTGGGGGAAATGATGGTTTATGAAGTCTAGTGTGGCATTGATAATTTGGAAGGAGTTCATCAATCCTACTGCTGCCTAATTATTCATTTTTAGTGTGGGATGAGTCGAGAACTTCTCTGGAGTTGAAGACCCCTAGAGGGACTGCATTAAGGCATGTATCTGTGAGAAAGCTCAAAATGCAAAAGTTTCAGGCAGAATAAAGGGTGCAGCTGAGATTAGGAACAACTTTCCACAGAAGGCCGGTCACTTGTCTACACCCCATGAAGTGTTGGGGAGAGCTTAACTTCTCTCTGGGTTTTAATTGCCTCATCTCTAAAAATAGACATTTCTACCTCATGGGGATGCTCTGAGGATTAAATGAGCTGATGTCTACTTATGAGCTTCCTCTGCCAATAAATAGACAAAATGCAGGCACCCAAGGACAAGGATTTGTACCTATTTATTTTTGTAAACTTACTGATAGAGCTTAATGGTAAATGGCACAAGCTCTGAAACTAGTCAGGACTGATTTGAAGACTGACTGTGTTACTAACTAGCTGTTTATTTGTGTGTTAATTTTTTTTTAAATTTATTTTAACTTGTGTGTTAATTTTCTCATCTTAAAAATGGAGATAATTATTCTTACCTGAGAAACAGTTGAGGTGATGTGTCTAAGAGATCTGACATACAGTAAATATTCAATAAATGGTAATAACTCCCAGCTCCAAGCACATATCCAAGAACAAAAATTTAGAAATAAGTTTATGGTACTGAAAAGTAAATCATCCACGGCAGGAATACAGTTTTTGTTGATTGGCAATTTGACATGAACTGTGTAAATACCTTACTATTTTCTCATCAAGAACTAAAAACAAAGGATGGGAGCAAAGAAATACGTTTCATTATCATAAAGGCTCTTTTCTCCACAATAAAACTAGTTTCACCTTTTTTTCTGATTATGTAAACACTTGTTCATTGTGAAAAAATTTTTTAAAGCCAACCAATCAATAAAAGGAAAGAGAAGAAAGTCAAAATCACCTGAAATTTCACAATCCCGTGATAACGATCATTAATAAGATATGAACCAGCAACCCCACTTCTGGGTATACAGGTGACTCAAGCAACACGAGCTGTGGGGGCAGGACGGGCAACCCTCCATGCAGTGGAAAATCAACCTATAACTTATAGTCGGCCCTCCCTAGCCTCGCTCCCTCTATATCTGCGGTTCCAAATCCTCAGATTCAGCCAACAGCAGATTACGAAGTGCTGTAGTATTTACCATTGAACAAAAACATTCGCGTATAAGTGGACCCTCGCAGTTCAAATCCGTGAGGTTCAAGGGTCAACTGGATGTCCAGAGGAAGTGAAATCAGGATCTCAAAGAGAAATCGGCACTCCCGTGTTCACAGCTGCATTATTCACAAGAAACCAAGATAGCTTGTAATGTATCCGTGCCAGAGAGTGACTTGCTGCGCACCACACCCATTTCCTTTTCCTCAGAGACTGCCTCAGCCCTCCAACATGAGAGAATTCTGCTGGAAATTCAGGCTTCCCTCACCTGCCGGTAACCCAGTCTGGTCATGCACCCTGTAGAAACCCTTCTGTGGCTCCCTAGCGCTCTTATTTATTTATTTATTTATTTATTTTTTTGCGGTACGCGGGCCTCTCACTGCTGTGGCCTCTCCCGTTGCGGAGCACAGGCTCCGGACGCGCAGGCTCAGCGGCCATGGCTCACAGGCCCAGCCGCTCCGCGGCACATGGGATCTTCCCGGACCGGGGCACGAACCCGTGTCCCCTACATCGGCAGGCGGACTCCCAACCACTGCGCCACCAGGGAAGCCCCATTTCTATTTTAGAAATCATTATTTAGCATTTGTATCACACGTTGCTAGTTACTCTATCATTAATCGTTTAGATTTAACTATATATTGCAGTGTTATTGTTCATCACTTGCGTCTTTTCTTTATCTTCCATCTTAAAATGTCTGGTCTATCTCATTTGCTATTTCACTAGAGCCTTTTTGTGAGTACTTTCTTCAGATAAAGTGCATGGAAGAAAAGTTCTCTGAGCTCTTGCATATCTACAAATTTACTTTTTATACTGATAAGTAAATATTATCTTAGCAGGGAATAACTTTCTTGGGTCACAGTCTTTACACCCAGTAGTCCATAGCTATTATTCCAAAAATCTTCTAGTTTTCAGTGCTGCAGCTGAGAGGTCTTTTGCTTCCCGTCTTCTTCTCCTTCTTCTTCTCCTTCTCCTTCTTCTCCTTCTTCTCCTTCTCCTTCTCCTTCTTCTCCTTCTCCTTCTCCTTCTCCTTCTTCTCCTTCTCCTTCTCCTTCTCCTTCTCCTTCTCCTTCTCCTTCTCCTTCTCCTTCTCCTTCTCCTTCTCCTTCTTCTTCTCCTTCTTCTTCTTCTTCTTTATAAGCAACTTGTCTTATTCAGCCTAAAATACTTAGAAGTTCATCTTGGGGTTCAGGAATTTTACCATACACTAAATGTGTGCCTGTATCATCAAGCCTGCCTAGAGCTTCACGAACACTTTCAGTATGCAGACCAAAGTCTTTTTTCCTTCCATGTGCTTAATTTTTCCTTCTCTGTCATCTACTCCTTTTGGAACTCCTGTTATTTGTATATTAGAGCTCCTGGATCTACTGACTTTTACAATTCTGGTAAATCTTTTTTCCAGAAAGAATTTTATGCCGTAATTAAGTCTTTTTATATGTTTTTATTCATACACTTAAGTAGCTAGCCTCGTTGCCCTCTGTCTCCCCTGAAAGTTCTAGTTCGTGTTCTGGGCATTCTGCTTAATTTTCCCCTCTGGTTATTGATCTTCTCCAATGAGTTGTCATGGTTGAATTCATCCTGAGGCTTAGCTCTTGCTTCTGGGGTAGTTTAAGCATTAGAAATTCCATATAGGTTGGAGAAACAGCAGCCACTGCCCTGTGAGTCAGTGATATACTAGAGGGCAAGTGGCCGATTCCTTCTTGAGAAATGGTTCCAAATTTCTTCCATTTCAAAAGTGTGTGCTCTCCCGGTTTTGGGGGTTGGTAGGAATCAATCTACTTGTTCACAACTCCTCAGTGTCTCTTACAAGAATGCTTATGCAACCCAGCATTGCCCTTCTCTCTTGTTCATGTTCTACAGGCCAAATATTACCTAGGAAAAAAGTCTTGCACCAGCTCTCTCCACCCTCCAGGCCCTGCTGGTCTAGGAACACAGAGAGCTACCAGCTCAAGAGTAATGTTTTTCTGGCTTAAAGATGGCCAGGGAGGGTGGACATATGGAGGATTCTATTCCCACAATTACCCACATCAAATCTTTCTCTTTTTTTTTTAAAGAGTTCCCTTATTGGATATTTTTATTTTATAAAATTATTTATTAAAAATAATACTCTGAGTGGAGGCAAAATTACAAGACGTGTGAAATATTTAAACTCAAATATTTATGCACTTCAATTCAAAGAGAAAGAGAGAAAGAGAGAGAGAGGATACCTTCCCCCAGCAACATGTCAGCTTGACTTTTGACTTTAACATTTATATATAATAAACTATGATATGTGTCCCCCCTTGACTTCTTGTCCTAGCCCCTGAAGGTGCTACAACAAATACTCTACCATCAGTCCAGATGAAGCTACAGTAGATTCCTAAGGAGCAGCATTATATAAAATCTTTCTTAAATGAAATGAGATTTTCCAGTTACTGCTTACCTTGTAGCTATTAGTAATAAAAATCATTGCAAGTAATGTTTTATATGATGTTTTAAAGATTAGAAGCCTCCATCTGAGCCTGTATTTACTTGGGAATCCACTTTCCTCTACCTCTTTACCACTTACTTTCATATATCTTGTACTGTTTATTATTTTCACATCATATTGTCTTATTTATGGTATATTTTAACTGTATAAATATTAACTACTACTAATATTTTCTTATTTGTTCTTTTATAAATTGGGCTCTGTAAGTCTCTGAGGGTATTTCTTTAGCATATTAGGTCTGACCTCCAGCTTCCCTTTACCATCTCCATTGCTCCCCTTTAGGGAAGGACATGAAATTACTTTTTAACATGTGCTGACCCTTTTGTTAGGAGTCTGATAAAGTATGGATGAAGAGTTACCCTCCTTTCGCTTTTGTTGGTACATAGTCACTTACCTGAACTACTTCTGAGAGTTGATTTAAGGCACTGCCCTCCAGTCTGGAGGGAGGAAAATCAGCTCATTTGGTTTGGAGACAAAAATCTGACAGCTCTGTCCAAGGTGTGAATAGTTCGCTAGCAAATAACAAATCCTGACAAGCTGGACTTCATCGTCTTCTGCAGCCCTGGGTGAGAGTGAGGCCTGTGGTGAGAATGGAGATGAGTCAGAATTAGACATGGAACTTTCTGGAAGGCAGGGGAGTCTGGGCATAACCACAGCACATGTAAACACATACCCCCCCACACACACACGCACACACACACACACACAGAGCTCTCTGAGACTGTGTATAATTCAGAAAGTTGGATTTTTGTTCTCTTCATGTAGAAATTACCAAAAAAAAATCCAGTGTTTGATGCTTTTTCAACATAACCAGATTGATGCACTTAATTTTACATGAAATCAACAAGCATGCATTTTCTGAGGAAATATGCTGTGTGCAGTCCTGGTCAAACACCAGAAAATAACAATAAATATAATATAGCCAAGGTTCTCCAACGCTATTAGGCAACATTTCAAGAAAGGAGTTGGTTAAGCTACAAATGGTGAGATTAGAATACAAATATTATAGGAGTTCAGAGACAGGAGAGATGAGCAAATTCTGGAGTTGTCCAGGAAAATTCCATGAGGAAGGTGTAGTTTGAGTTGAATCTTAAAAGACGGGTGACATTTGGATTTGTGGAAAGGATAAAGAACCATTACAAATCACAGAAGTTGAAATAAACATGGTGGGTATAGTGGATGGTGAGAAAATCTTTCTGGTTCTAAAACGTGTTGTGGTTTCTTCCAGCTAGAATCAAGGAATCTTGAGCTTAAAAAAATTTTAAAGCCCTGTATAGTCCTTTTCTGAAGGGAACAGATACTAAGAATCTTGGAAACTCAGAAGAGCAGGCTAATAGAGAAATTAAAGCTGGAGTCTGGCTTAGAGCAGATGTGGGAGGGTGGAGGTTGAAGCTAGCTGTGAGCCTGGGGAATGTGATAGGCATAGATACTGCTACAAAATGGTACCAGTTGTCTGTATTACTTTGTGTTTTATTTTCTGTCTCGGAAAACCATTTTCATGTTGTATTGTCATGTCATAATGTCATAATTTATGTTTTAGCTGATTTTGACATTGGATCTATATATTGGAACTTTCCATTATCAGATTCCATTAATCAGATTCCGACCACTTCCCTGGTGGTGCAGTGGTTAAGAATCTGCCTGCCAATGCAGGGGACAGGGGTTTGAGCCCTGGTCCAGGAAGATCCCACATGCCGCAGGGCAACTAAGCCCATGTGCCACAACTACTAAGCCTGCGGTCTAGAGCCCCCCAGCCACAACTGGAGCCCGCGTGCCTAGAGCCCATGCTCCACAACAAGAGAAGCCACTGCAATGAGAAGACTGCACACCATAACAAAGAGTAGCCCCTGCTCACCGCAATTAGAGAAAGCCCGTGCGCAGCAATGAAGACCCAGCGCAGCCAAAATAAATACATAAATACATACAAACAAACCACATGATAAGTATCAAAAAAAACTAGTTTTCCCTGTAACTTGCTGGCTGAAGGGTACTTGCATGCATTCATTCATTTAATACTTAGCAGGCATTTGAACACCTACAATGTCCCAAACCCTGGGGAGAAATGCATCCACATACCATTCCTGCCCTCACAGAGCTCACAGGGCCTTAAAGTGTCTGGTGGCTTCTGAGGTCACTGAACACAACCTGCTCTTAAAGGATAAATCTTCCCTTCACTATTTAGTGACTACTTGGACATTTCTAATAATAAGGGGCTTAATTCCTCCGCAGAGCAAACTGACTTCAGTGAATGTGTTGGAATAGCAGAAATTATTAGAAAATTAGTTCTTATATTAAAGTGACCTTTGCCTCCTTAGGGTTGTTCTCAAACCATGGTGAGCACCATTCTCCATAAAACGCTTTCAAAACTACAGATTACCAGGCACCACCCAAGAGCCATTGAATCAGAATCAATAAGGATCAGGCCCAGGAATCTTTTTTTTTTTTTTTGAAGATTTTTTTTTGATGTGGACCATTTTTAAAGTCTTTACTGAATTTGTTACAATATTGCTTCTGTTTTATGTTTTGGTTTCTTGGCCACGAGGCATGTGGGATCTTAGCTCCCCAAACACGGATAGCACCCTCACCCCCTGCACTGGAAGGCAAAGTCTTAACCACGGGACCGCCAGGGAAGTCCCAGGCCCAGGAATCTTTTTTTAACATCTTTATTGGAGTATCATTGCTTTACAGTGGTGTGTTAGTTTCTGCTGTATAACAAAGTGAATCAGCTATACGTATACATATGTCTCCATATCTCCTCCCTCTTGCATCTCCCTCCCTCCCACCCTCCCTATCCCACCCCTCTAGGTGGTCACAGGGCACTGAGCTGATCTCCCTGTGCTATGCGGCTGCTTCCCACTAGCTATCTATTTTACATTTGGTAGTGTATACATGTCCACGCCACTCTCTCACTTCGTCCCAGCTTACCCTTCCCCCACCCCATGTCCTCAAGTCCATTCTCTACGTGTGCATCTTTATTCCTGTCCTGCCCCTAGGTTCTTCAGAACCAGGTCTAGGAATCTTAATCTTAAAAACTCTACAGATGATTCTGAGGGGCAGCTAAGCTGGGGTAAGAACCACAGTCGTACAACTTCTTATTGTTTCTAGGTCTGTCCTCTACAATTAGATTAAACAGAGGCAAATCCATCTTTTGTTCATAGTCCTTCAAATACTTAAAGACAACTGTCACACTCTAACTTCCCCAAAGTCCCCCACTCCTACTGCTACTTCATCCACAGGCTGAAGACATCCACTTTTACATGATGTGATTTTCAGTACTATCACATTTTTCATTCAGTGACCCTATTTTGTCAGTGTTTTGTGGTACCAATCAAATCCAGACATAGTTTGGCCAAATGGACATTTGCATCCCTTGATCTGAACACTGTGCTTTCCTTAATGAAGCTTGTTTCTTGGTGCTATCTAGCTGCTTTCTAATGCTATTAGCCCATTTAGTGCTTGGGCCAATGAATGTCCCCCACCAAATATTTTCAGAGTTATCAAGCAAGACTCCACCTATTTGCTCCATTCATGTCATTGATCTTTGAATCTCAGTGTAAGACTTTACCTCTATATCTATAATTTTTCAGTTCAGTTAGAATTAATTTCAGTCTTTCATCTGTCATCAACATCTTTGCTTCCTCTCAAAGATTGGGTCAAATTTGAAAATAGTCTAAAAATGAATTGTAATGGTAGGTCGTTGTCAGTTTCTGTTTCTTGAGATTCCTTTTTAGCAAAAAGCATAGAGCAACTTAATATACCTCACGCAGAAAAAAAAGAAAAAGAGAAGGAGGAGATAGTCAAAAGAGATAGTCCTTGACTATTTTGAGGAGTTGGTGCATTTCCACTTACAGGCTGTACATTAAACGAAGGGCAGCCAAATCCCTGTCTCTCATCGGGCCATTCACACATATGCACTCAGATGTAGAAGATGTAAGAGAGCAAATCTAATGAGCATTTCATGGGCAGGCAGTTGCATGAATGATAAAAAACTTCTTAAAGTATCTTGACACAAATTAGAGTGGTGCGCACTTTATAATAAGGGCAATGATAATCAGGATGATTTAGAGCCACTTTAATCAAAGGCTATATTAGAACGTGGATCCCAGAGGTGAGGAGGCAGTTATTAGTTCACTGAACCACCCCGATCCCCAGGCATTCATAGCTCAACTCACACAGAAGGATTTTAGTTGCTTTGTAAAAGAAAATCCCCTTCTGAAATCATTCCACTTGGAAGGAGCGGGAATAGTCTAGTAAAGATAAGAGGAGAGGGGCTTCCCTGGTGGCGCAGTGGTTGAGAGTCCGCCTACCGATGCAGGGGACACAGGTTCGTGCCCCGGTCCGGGAAGATCCCACATGCCGCGGGGCAGCTAGGCCTATGAGCCATGGCCGCTGAGCCTGCGCGTCCGGAGCCTGTGCTCCGCAGCGGGAGAGGCCACAACAGTGAGAGGCCCACGTACCACACACACAAAAAAAAGGTAAGAGGAGATAAGGAAAGAATTTGAAGTTGACATGGAAAAAAATGGGTTGGAACTTGAATGGGAAATATATTTACTTCAAAGTTGGGATGGAACTAGGAGAATCTAGGTGCCTACAAATGATTCATAATGTTTTGGGTCACATTTAAGTTTGATTAAAGCACTTAGAAATATGCATTAGCAAAATAGTTCAGCAGTGAATATATTTTTTAAAATGTGATTTAGGAGGCTTGTAAAGCATTCAGAAATCACCTATTTGTATGCTGATGAATTCCAGATTTCTATCTCCATGCTTCACTTCTTTCGTGAGCTCCAGACGCGATTAGTAAACTCTCCACTTGACAGTCCCACTTGGATGTCTAAAAGGCCGGTCCCACTCCATCATCATCCTCTCTCCAGTCCTCTTTTTTTTTTTTAACCTCTGTAAATGTTATTCAGTTTTCCAGGCATATGCCCTAGGAGCCATCTTTAACCCCCCATTTTCCCTCTCGCCCCGTGTCCAATCTGTCACAAGTCCTGTATCCTTTCTCCCTCCTTCACCTCTCACCCCGCCCCACCTAAGTCAATAGGCTCTTCCTCATGGACCACTACATACACGTCCTCATTAGTCCCCATCTTCTATATTTGCTCCCCCCCCCACAGTTCATCTCGCACACACACGGCCAGAGTGATCTTTCTATAATGTAAGGAAGGTCATGCTACTCTCCTGCTCGATAAAGTCCAAGGGCTCTTATACACTCAGAATAAAATCCAGGCTCTCCACCATGATCTGCAAGGCCTCCCATGATCTGGTGTCTGGCCACCCCTTCAATCTCATCCTCTCTCCCAGTCTCCACCTCACCCACGTGCACTCGAACCTCCCTGAGCTCCTGGCTCTTCTACAAAGTAAGCTTGTATCATCCCATCTCAGGGCCTTTGCACTTGTTCTTCTGCCTGGAACATTAACTCTGCCAGATACCGGCAAGGCTCGCTGCCTCACTTCAATTAAGGTTCTGCTCAAACGTCACCCCCTCATAAGCAACACCCTCTTTAAAATGACACCTCCCTCCATCAAGCCCTATTCCTCTTCCTGTTTTCAGTTTGGTTCATAGCATTACTATGGTCTGACGGTGTGTCATGATACATAATAGACAGGTAGACAGATAGATGAATAATGCATAGAGATAGATAATAGAGACAGACAGAGCTAGAGGTAGGTGGTAGAGACGCATAAATAGAGCTAGAGGTAGACAGGAGAGTGGGTGATGGAGGGCTGGGGTTCAGGATTCTTTAAAGCTTTCCAGGTGATTCCACTGTGCAACCAAGTTTGGGAACCACAGGACTGGAGGGCAAGAGCTAATACATAAAACAGATTTTTTGTGTGCTGGAATTAAGTTGGAATATTTACTGCTGATCAGTTTGGTTTTGTGATGCTGGAGGGATATCTCAGAGCTCCCTTTATCCCCAATATGGCTCGGGTAAATGTTCAAAAACCAAGAAGGCTATGTTCACAAGTTGTTTTTCTCCTTCATGAAGTCTCTTTACTAATGGAGGAAGGGCATGAGTATAAGAGCCAGACCCCTTGGCTGTGAATCCTGGCTCTACCACCTGGCCAAGTGACGCTTCCCTGTGACTCAGTTTTCTTATCTGTAAAATTAGAATAATAACAATATTTTCCCTCATGGAGCTGCTGGGGAATCAAATGAATTCTACGTAAAGGGCTTCGAGCGGCACCTGACACAAAGTTAAGGGCTCTGAAAGCGTCTGCTGTTATCTTTGAGGGAACGGCTCTCAAGCAGAAAATGCACGTGGAAAATTCCTTTGGCCAATGCTTTTGAAAGTAGCTAGGGGGATTGAGACAGGCCATTTTTCTCTAATACTCGAACTCCACACAAGAACAGAGCTGGTTAATGATTAGACCCTATAAAATTTTCCATGTCATGTGCCTTTTCCCCACCAGGCAATAGAGAGTAATTAAGAATTATGGGAAGCGGGTTCAGTGAGAGGAAAGGCATGCCTTTCTAGGGACAAGCTCCAAGCCCTAACGAGGTTACTGGCACAGGTGTCTCCTGCAAATAAATTAATGGGGAGGCAGATCCAATCATGAATCTGTCATCCAAACTTGGTGTTTAGAGTCATTTGGGGAGATGGGGCTTCCTTGGCCCAACCTTGGTGGTGTCTGGAGCAAAGATTAGCAAGCAGAGTGATTTCATTAGGATAACAAGGCAGTTAAAGAACAATCTGGCTCTTTTGATGGTATTTATAAGGCATTTCAAAGAAACTCTGAACTGACAGCTGCTGTCAGTCCCTCACATAGGAACTGTGGTGATTTATTGATACAGCAGGGGAGCTGTTATTATCCTTATTTGTAAAAGTTTTGCACATACTAAGGGTCCATCTTGACTAGTTGCAAACTTCCCAAAGACAAATAAACCTCACTGAATGTGTCAGTTGCCCTGGCACGAGGTTTTGTTTAAACAGAATAAGATAAATTCTTAAATACATGGTGTCATATATAGTTCGGTCAACCGCTCCAAGTCCTTTTCGATAGAATATGGTAGATGAAGTTACGTTCTCAGTTATCTGCCTGAGGATTAATTACCACCATTTCTTGGCTAGTTTCTTCCAGCTTGAGTTCTTTTCTGAATGCATCAGAATATACAGATGTGTGAGTTTTTGACAGAAGAATATGAAATTATGCAGAAATCAGTGCTCCACAAAATGTGCAACACAGCCGAAACTAAATACGAGTGAGTTTTAATTAAATGTATTCCGTATTTATCCATGCCATTATACCTTCCTGGTTCAGCTAATTGAGAATTGATTATGTGTAAGTCCAACCGTGGAGCAATTTCTTTTCACCCTTTAGGGCCGCAAGGTGGCTAGACAATTGGGTTTCCATTAGCAGTTGGCAGAGGGCAGGTGGAGCCTCTGTGTCACTTTTAGGAATAGACATATCTGTTCACTACTTTGAGGTTAGAAGAATGGGATTTCCTGACAACATTTTTATCAGATCCTATGCCAGTAGAGCCACAGGATCCTTGACTTTTCCTGGACTGGAAGAGATCATAGGAACGATGTAGCCCAAGCACGTTCATTTTACAGTTGCGTTAACCGAAGCCCAGGGAGATAAAATGTCACATAGGCACTACTGAGCCAAGACAAGAAAAACTAGTAAGTGTTAAGTATTGAATGTTTATATTCAATCAGATATTCTATTACTGCTAGTTTCTGTGGTGGTCAGAGTATTGTCAGTGAGGGGAAAAAAAAAGCGGTTGGAGCAGGAAAGAAACACTGATGAAGAAAGGAAGAAGGATTTGTTTGGGGATAATGAGGGCATTAAAAAAAATAATAATGGAGGGCTTCCCTGGTGGCGCAGTGGTTGAGAGTCCGCCTGCTGATGCAGGGGACGCGGGTTCGTGCCCCGGTCCGGGAAGATCCCACATGCCGCGGAGCGGCTGGGCCCGTGAGCCATGGCCGCTGAGCCTGCGCGTCCAGAGCCTGTGCTCCGCAACGGGAGAGGCCACAACAGTGAGAGGCCCATGTACTACAAAAAAAAAAAAAAAAATTAGGATTCATTACAGGCTTCACTTATGCACACAATCCATATCCCCTCTTATCTTAGTTAGTCAAGAGTTGGCTATGTTTTCTTTTTCCCAGCCATGACTGGTTCCAATCCTAGAGAACACCTCACCCTTGAATGCTAATCTTGTGGTTCTAATGGCAGGCAATTTGGGTAAGGAAATTGGCAGAGTACTTGAAATTTAAAATAGAAGTTCCTATTGCTCTCCTGCAAAACAATAAGACTTTTAAAAGGACTTCCTTGGAATATGAATGAAGAATCAATGTCATCTGAAATATACTTTTCCTATGTAATTAACGGGAAACATTAAAAATGGGGCCACACTTTCCAAGTTTGACATAGAATAGAAAGAGCATTTTACTTGGAGTCAGAAGATTTAAGTTCTAATCTTGGCTCTGTAAGTTACTATCCACATAACCTAGGGAAAATTATCTAATCTCCTTAAGTTTATCCACTGAATTTAAAAAATGATAATGATAATAGTAATTCATAGGGTTGATGTGAGTATTAAATAATACAGATGAAAATATTTAGCCCAGAGCTTTTCACATAGTAGTTGCTTTATAAATGTCAGTTAATCTGAGTTAATTAGTGTTGCATTCATGACAGTTTGAAGAAGACATGAGTTAGTACCCAATTCCCTTTTAAAAACGCACAGGGTGTCTGTTGTCCATAAGTCGGTGGGGACAATGGAGCCGACCACCATTTCTCCTGAAAAACCAGCTTAAGAAAAAAATCAATGATCATAAGCTGTCCGAGGATACATTGCAGCTAATCTCCTAACACTTAGGTGTGTGAAATCATCCAGCACCAACAACATTCTCATTTTCAGATAAGCTGCAGAACGAAATACACTTTATCAAATGTTTGGTAACAAAATGTCTGCAAGAAATGTCTGTGCTCACAAAAAGTATATGCAGAGAGGAAACAGAAATTGCTCCTCTGTATTCATTCACTTCCACACCTTTGGTGTTTTGTGAGTCTGGCCTTTGGAATGATTTGTGACATTGGGGACAGCAGAGTTGTATCACAAAGAACTGGATTTTATGGGTTCAGTAAGAATCAGAAGAATTCAGTATAACAGTAGACTGGGGTAGATACGAGAAACGTATGGGATGGGGTAGGACATGTGTTTCTGTCTTAACTGCAGGGGTGTTCAATTCATGGGATTCAATTCAGAGATACATGGGGGAGAGGGAGACAAAAACAACACTAAAATTAAGATTAATTTCTCATCTAGAACACCTTTCCCCTCCATAGGCACCAACCCTTATATATGACCCAGCTGATCCTAGTACAGTCCCCAACTCTCTCCCATCCTGGTGCCTTAGCATATGTCTCCAACTGTGAGTGAAGGTTTTCGGTAAAGAATTTTAAAATTCTCACCAATGGAATGGAATGTCTTTAAATGTTTGATGGTATGCATAGGCAATGGTAGCCATCTAAGTGATTTTTATAGCTCAAGAAAAGCTCCTTTGTTTAAAGAAAATACTAATGTTTCCGTCTGTTGAATGATTGCAGTAGGGTGGGGTATAGGGAACAAGGAAACTATTTGAGCACCAATTATACACTAGGCATATATATATATATTAATGTATCTATATTAGGTATAGGTTAGGTATCATTTACACATATTATCTCCTTTGATCTTAAAGAGTTCTATGAAATAGGTGATTTTATTTTAGTTTGGTATATTAGAAAAAAATGAAGATCAGAGATATTAAGAATCATGAATAAAAATCACAGAGCTAGTGAGTGATAAAGCCAGTGGTGGAGCAAAGTCAGTTATGTTAAACTCTGAGGGTTTGATTTGATTTAATTTTTAAATTTTTTTAAATTTAATTTTTATTTTATATTGGGGTATAGTTGATTTACAATGTTGTGTTAGTTTCAGGTGTACAGAAAAGTGTTTCAGTTATATTACATATACATATATCCATTCTTTTTCAGATTCTTTTCCCATTTAGGTTATGACAGAATATTGAGTAGAGTTCCCTGTGCTCTACAGTAGTTCTTTCTTTGTTTATCTATTTTACATATACTAGTGTATATATGTTAACCCCAAACTCCTGAAGGTTTGATTTTAAAACTTTAGTACTTTGGTCCTGGGAGTAAGTCTTAGCAGCCAGAATGTGTTTATTTTACCTTTTTCCTGAGACAAGCAGGACTTGTTTTCTGGCACACCTGAGGATGTCCCTAATCTGGAGAGGCGGTATTACAAAGTGATTAAAGACATGGAGAGCAGCAGAATGATCTGATTCAAATCTCTGTTCCAGAATATTAGCTGTGTGTTCTTACACAAGTAGCTGGAAATCTCAGATGCCTTATCTCTAAAACATCTATGTGATACCTACCTTATCCATTTACCCTAGTGTTGAAGGCAGCCTCTAAAATGGTCCTGAATGAGCCTTGCCTCATGGTATTCAATTTTACATGATCCCTTCTCTTGAGTGTGGGCTGGACCTAGTGATTCACAAAGTTAGGGATTGTCACTCCTGAGTTTAGGTTACAGAGACTGTGGCTTCCCTCTCCAACTTGAACTCGCATTCTCTTGCTAGCTCACTGCTGTAAGGGAAGCCAGCTGTCTTGTTGTGAGCCACCCTGTGGAGAGGCCCATGTGGTGAGGAACCGATGTCTCCAGCCAACAGTCAGGAAGGAGCAGAGGCTGCCAACAGCCATGTGAGTGAGTTTGGAAGCAGATCTGCCCCAAGCTGTCCCCTGGAGTAGAGCCTTGTCAGAGCTTCTGGGCTGACATCTTGACTGCAGTCTTTTGAGGAATCCTGGCAGAGGTGTCCAGTCAGCTGCATCAGGATTCCTGACCACAGACACTGGTTAATAATAAATGTTTGTTGTTTAAAGCCACTAAACTGGGGATAATTTGTTACACAGCAATAGGAAACAAATACACCTGGTAATAAAAATAAAGTATATAAAGCATCTGGAAAAAATATCATAATTTTAATCATTTGAAAAATTGTGTTATGGAGGAAACAGAAAAGGAAGCAGGTATGGGTGCTGAAAGACAACCTTTTTCTACATAAAAATATTGCCTATAGCTTGCCGTGACATTAGGCAGCTGTGTCTTTCTTTTTGACAGCTCACTACCCTACACCCCCATAAATGGGGAAAGAAAAATTGACTCAACAATAATTATAATAATAAATGGCAAAATTCACTGGAGCTTTGGCCAATCAGTCAGATGTCACATTTATCACTGGGCTTCTAGACATTGATGTGACCAGTGTCTTAGATCAATGGACAGATGACAAGACTATGAATGATCATAACCACAAATGTCAACTTTATCGCTTTAAATGCACTCAGTGTCCTGTAGATAACCCAAAAGGTCACATCGATAGTTGCCACCTGCTATGTCTCTCATCCCAAACACTATCAGACAACATGGCACTTCTGGAGAAGGGAAAGAAGTTGACTGCAACAGCAGCCTGACATTTGATAATGAATCAGGGCGCATCCTTGTCTGATTAAGTCATGGCGATTCTTCTCTGTCTTTGAAAGAGAGACCAATGCAGTCTCCTTGCTTCTTTCGGTCAGAGGGACAACAATACTCTTCCCGCCAGGTGAGTCTTTGAATTACAGGTATGAGCTGACCAAATATATTTTTCCTGAAGTCAAAGGACTTGTGATACTTTATGTTAATAGTTCCCAGCAGTGCCAGCTCCCCCCAACCGCCAAAGACAAAATTCCGAGTTCATCATTTCATACTTACGTCATGGGGGAAAGTCTAAATTCATGAAAAGTCTAAATTTATAGTACATTTTAAGAGAAATGCGTTTAGTGCTTTTTAATACATAGAGTAACTTCAACTAATTGCCAAAATAAAGTTGGCTCCCTCTGGCTTTAATGAACAGATTAGCAGCAATAGCATTAACAACACTATTTGCATAAAATTAATTTGCTAAAGCCCTTAAAAACAGTGTTCCAAGTAGCTTAAACATGCTCACTGTCTATTTACACTATTAATTTGCTAAGTAAACCTTTCTTTTGAAGTAGGGCAAAAATGAATCATCTGTCCAGCTAAAGCTGAATTACCACCAAATCTAAAATAGTGAAGTCTAGATTAATATGTTTTTCCAGTACAAGGCTGGGAAAACATATGTCTTTGAGTTCAACTCCCAGTAAACTGATAATACAGATATTTTGTTAAGCACTGGAGCAACAAGGAAAAGTAGACCAGTTTTGAACTGGTAGTTACAAATGTCTCTTTTCCCAGACTCATTTCTAGTTGAAAATAAAGTTGCATTATAATTGATTCCTACTCAGTGGATATTATGGGTGAGAAGCATGTAGGACTGTGTTGAAGTTTACTGAAAGATGGAGTACAAAATGAATGAATACAAGTATAAACCTGATCATATATTTTTCCTCAACTAATATGGAAATTCTTTACCCACATTCTTAAAAATTATGATTATGTGGAATAATTTGCTGTTTAAATGCTGAAAGTACTCTCTGTAATTATTCCTTAAATCCAAGGCAACTCCAATTAATATACCAATAGGGTTTGTTAAATGATATTTGATAGGTTAACTCTGTAATTCATATGAAAGAGAGAAAATGCAAAAGGAAAACCAATAATTTTTTAAGTAGGATATTTTGGAGGGAAAGGGCAGCAACTTCTTTTCCCTGATCTCAGAATATTTTTTATTAAATTTTTTATTGAAGTATAGTTGATTTACAATGTTGTGTTAATGTCTGCTGTACAGCAAAGCGATAGATTCTTTTTTTTTATATTCTTTTCCATTATGGTTTATCATAGGATACTGAATATAGTTCCCTGTGCTATACAGTAGGACCTCGTTGTTTATCCATTCTGTATATAATAGCTTACGTCTGCTGACCCCAACCTCCCACTCCATCCATCCCCAACTCTCTCCCCATTGGCAACCACTAGTCTGTTCTCTATCTCCCTGAGTCTGTTTCTGCTTCATAGATAGGTTCATTTGTGTCATATTTTACAATCCACATATAAGTGAAATCATATGGTATTTGTCTTTCTCTGCCTGACTTACTTCTCTTAGTATGATAATCTCGAGTTGCATCCATGTTGCTGCAAGTGGCATTATTTCCTTCTTTTTTATGGCTGCGTAGTATTCCATTGTATATATGTACCACATCTTCGTTATCCATTCATCTGTCGATGGACATTTAGATTGCTTCCATGTCTTGGATATTGTAAAGAGTGCTGCAATGAACATTGGGGTACATGTGTCCTTTTGAATTATAGTTTTCTCTGGATATATGCCCAGAAGTGGGATTGCTGGATCATATGGTAATTCTATTTTTAGTTTTCTGAGGAACCTCCATACTGTTCTCCATAATGGCTGTATCAATTTACATTCCCACCAACAGTGTAAGAGGATTCCTTTTTTCTCCAGACCCTCTCCAGCATTTATTATTTGTAGACATTTTAATGATGGCCATTCTGACCAGTATGTGGTGGTACCTCATTGTAGTTTTGATTTATATTTCTCTAATAATTAGCAATGTTAAGCATCTTTTCATGTGCCTATTGGCCATTTGTATTTCTTCTCTGGAGAAATGTCTATTTAGGTCTTCTGCCCATGTTTCAATTGGGTTGTTCATTTTTTTGTTGTTGAGTTGTATGAGCTGTTTGTATATTTTGGAAATTAAGCCCTTGTTGGTCGCATCACTTGCAAATATTTTCTCCCAGTCTGTAGGTTGTCTTTTTGTTTTGTTTATGGTTTCCTTTTCTGTGCAAAAGCTTGTAAGTTTGATTAGGTTTCATTTGTTTATTTTTGTGTTTATTTCTATTGCCTTGGGAGACTGACCTAAGAAAACATTGGTACGATTTATGTCGGAGAATGTTTTGCCTGTGATCTCTTCCAGGAGTTTTATGGTGTCATGTCTTATGTTTAAGTCTTTAAGCTATTTTGAGTTTATTTTTCTGTATGGTGTGAGGGTGTGTCCTAACTTCATTGATTTACATGCAGCTATCCAACTTTCCCAACACCACTGGCTGAAGAGACTGTCTTTTTGCCATTGTATATTCTTGCCTCCTTTGTCAACGATTAATTGACTGTAGGTGTATGGGTTTATTTCTGGGCTGTCTATTCTGTTCCCTTCATCCATATGTCTGCTTTTGTGCCAATACCATGCTGTTATGATTACTGTAACTTTGTAGTATTGTCTGAAGTCTGGGATTGTTATGCCTACTGCTTTGTTCTTTTTCTTCAGGATTGCTTTTGCAAGTCTGGGTCTTTTATGGTTCCATATAAATTTTAGGATTATTTGTTCCAGTTCTGTGGAAAATGCCACAGGTAATTTGATAGGGGTCACACTGAATCTGTAGATTGCTTTGGGTAGTATGGCCATTTTAACAATATTAATTCTTCCAATCCAAGAGCATGGTATATCTTTCCATTTCTTTGAATCATCTTCAATTTCCTTTATTAACATTTTATAGTTCTCAGTGTACAAGGTTTTCACCTCCTTGGTCAGGTTTATTCCTAAATATTTTATTTTTGGGGGTGCAATTTTAAAAGGTTTTATTTTTACATTCCTTTTCTGATATTTTATTGTTAGTGTAAAGAAATGCAGCCGATTTCAGAATATTTTTTAAAAGCTTAGTAATTACAACACCATTGGTATTGGTTCAGGAGAATATAGATCAATGAAAGAGCAGAGGGAATTCAGAAACAGACACATGTATGTGTGGAAATATATAATAGTGGTAGAATTTTAGGTCAATGTGGAAAGTGTATATCAAAAAATTGTGTTGGAAGATTAGCCATCCATTTAAAAAAAGTTAGATCACTACCTCACATGACCCACAAAAATAAGTTACAGATGGATTAAAGCAGTAACAGTTAAAAAGAAAAGTGTTAGAAGTAAATAAAGGAGGAGAATGTACAGAAGACATTCTTAAACAAGACAAAATAAAAATCTATATAGGAAAAAGTGGGTGAATTTGACGAAATCAAAAGTTTAAAACCTCTGTGTTAAAAGAAATCATAGCAGAGCTGGGAAAACATATTTACAATGTACATAGAATACAGAGTAACAATATCCAAAATATGTGAAGAATTTCTATGTAGCAACAAAAAGCAAACAACTCAGTAAAACTAGGTCTAAGTGCAGGAACAAATGACTTACAGAAAATAAAATTCCAAATAACATAAACAAATGAAAACATGTTCAAACGCATCAGAAGTTAGGAAGTTTAAAATGAAAACTATCATTAAAGATCATTTTTTTCCATTCATCAAGTTATCAAAAAATATTTTATGTGATGGCAAGTGTATGGGTAAAACTTGTTCATTTCCTGTTCGTGGGAGCTATAGAGTTTTTTTGGAGGACAAATTGAAAGTATCTATTTAAATTAAATTTTAATGACGCTTCCACAATTCCAACTCTGATATTTTCCCTAAAACAACAGTCATACATGTACACTAAGAACTATGTGGAGGGATGTATGCTGGAGCACTTTTATAATAAAATATTGGAATTAACGAAATGTCAGCAGGAGAATGGGTGCATAAATTATGGCCCCTCTAGGAATTTTTATTCACATATGCAACATTGTAATTTCAAAAAAATCACTAGAATGTTATATGTTATAGAAGAAGATGGGGAACACCACATATGTCCATTCATTGGAAGAGAATAGAATAAATGTTGATATATCTCTATGAAAATATTATGTAGTTCTATGAAAGAATGAGTGTATCTATGTGTGCTAATATCAAACAAGTTGCAAGATACATTACTAATGAAAGCAAAGTTCAGAGGGTATAGTGTATACTCTAGTTCTCAAAAGGATTATATATAATCTTTGTTATATTTATACAATAAACTATATATTTATATAATACATGTGATACCCTACACACTACACATACATGTACACACACAAGTATTTTTCACAGAAAAGGAAATATACCGCGGATACAATGCTATATATGAAGCATATCACATCCATATATGTGTGTATATATGTATACGTTTATGTGTGTGTGTGTATATATATTATTATATATTCATGTGATGCCTTTGCATGTTTACACAGGGATCTGATAAGAAAACTATAAATCTATCAGGGTCTGGAGTCAGAGGAAGACCCCCTTTCCATCACTTACATTTTGTACTGTTTGAAATTTGTTTTATCATGTTCACATACTAATTTTTCAGATAAAACTAGTAACTTACAAATAAAAATTATAATATAACCACAGTATAAAAAACTATACATAGTTTAAAAGAATGGGAGAAATCTATGTACAGTGACAGAAATACATCCACAGCACATTGTCAACGGTTACAAGTGTGCTGGGTAACAATGCGTCCTCTGCTCAATATCGTCAATTTTAAGAGACATAAACAAAACAGACTTACATATGTATTTGTATAAATGTGTACATTTACGTAAAAAGAAGTAAAAGGGTACATAAATATTAAATAATGCACTCACAAATACAGACATGTATTTGAAAACGCAAAGGGCAACCTAGAACGATACACGATCACCTGCTAACAGTGGTAGCCTCTGCAAACCAGACTCAGTTGGTGGGATGAGGTCGAGAAGATGATCTCTACATCTTTAGATTTTTTTTACAATGAGAATACATTCAGGATGACTTTAGTAATTACACTTTTTAAGTTTTTAAAACAAGTTAAAATACTAGTATTAGTTACTTATCTAGTAATAAAATATATGTCTAAAATTCACCTGGCAAAATTAAATTTATTTAGTAACCATGGAGACTTTAATCAGGCTATTAGTAACTCTGTAACTTTTACTAGTCAGTATTTAACCTATCAGACCCAACCCTCCAAAGAGCCTATAAATTCAAAACCTTCTTAGTTATTCACGCTCTAAAAGACTAGGCCATTAATTTCTCCCCTAAGAAAGAGATTAAAGCTACATCCTACGTAGCTTCTTGGATGAAGTGTAACTCAGCCTCCCTGGTTGTAAAACAAGTATGCTTCCCATATTCCCTTGAGACTCATTTAGGACTCTAAAAGGAATGTAGAGTTTAGACTTAAGCATAATTTTATTGATAGATGAATCTGAAGTAGAAAAATTGCTGCAATTAATGGGATACCAATTCAGATCTCTCTCCCTCTCCTTCTCTGTCTCTCTGTCTCTGTCTCTGTCTGCCTCTTCTAACATCTCCCATTGAAACCCCAGGAAACCAGATCAATGTTCTGATGGTTCACCTCTTCTAGAATGTCACATAAGTCGGCCCTTACTCGAGTCTGGCTTCCTTCACTTAGTATAATTCATTTGATATTCATGTATCAGTAATTCTTTCCTTTTAAGATCAGAGTAGTAGTCTGTTGTATGGATATACCACAGCTTGTTTATCCACTCACAGATGATGGATAATTGCATTGATTTGGGACTGCTATGAATAAAGTCACTTCAAACATTTAAATACATATTTTCATATAAACTTACATTTCTATTTCTCTTCATAAAATACCTAGGAGTGGACTTGCTGAGTCATATAGTAAGTATATGTTTAATTTTGTATAAAACTGCCAACTGTTTTCCAAAGCAGCTGTACCATTTGCATTCCCACTAGCAATGTATGAAAATTCCAGTACTTACACATCCTCACCAGAATTTGATATTGTCAGGTTTTTAAAAAATGTAATTATCTTAACAGGTGGGTAGTGGTATCTCACTGGGTTTTAATTTGTATTTCTCTAATGACTAATTAGGTGAGCATCTCTACATTTATTTCCAATTTCATTCTTAAATTTAAAATAGTCTCAGAGGAGGCTCACATATGTTGCTCAATCATAGGGAGTGAGCAAATGAAGGGGCTTCAGCCTGACCTCAGGTGTCAATGGGGATGCTAACTAAACAGTGCATGAGTCTTAGCCATCTTTATAGTATCTATAGTATTAATACATAGTATACTATCGTATAGTATCCTATCATATAGTATCTAGCACTGGGACTAAACATTCAATGAGCTTGTCACTTCAGTGGCCAATTTAATTCATGCTTCCTGCTTCCCTGTAAACATGCTGCTGCCCGCTGCACCTGATCTCCATAAAGGCTTGAGCTACTCTCTGATATGCCACGGCGCCTTCACTTCCCGGCTGAGTCGGATGCTTACCAAGAGTTAGTTGTGTCTGTTCCCAAACCTGTGTTATACAAGTTGAACTTGACGTTATCAACAGAAAGTAATTAAGTATTATGAAAATGGATTAAATATTAGTGACAGAAAGAGTTCTTTCTTAAAAAAAACTAAGTTAATTCTTTAGAAGACTTAATGAAGGCAAGTCACAAAAAACGTAGATTAAAAAGGAGGAAAGATAACATTAAAAGAGTGGGGAAAATTATGAAAATCTAAAAGTTTTCTACAATCAGACTGCATCACAATTGTCTTTAAGTTTTTATCATTTTCAATGAAATGTAAGTCTTGGAGAGTACATTACCGGTGTGATTTATGCAGGAAAGACAATGCCAAACAGTGGACTAATACCCAAAGGAAGGTTTTTAAATGATAAAAGTTCATTTATTAGTATCCAGTTATAAATGTTAGATACGTTTGTGTTTGAACATTTGAAAAATAAAGTAATAAAAATAAATATACCTTGATAGTTTTACCATTCAAAGGTTAAACCACAGTTAGCATTTTGGAACATTTGTTATTACAATTATGACTATTTATACCATATATACAATATTATGTAGTAATTGTTTACTTAACATTAATATATATGTTTTTTATTGTCAAAAGCTTACAAAATTGTAATTTTAGTGGCTTTCTAATATCTTATCATGTAACTATATTATAATCTTTCTACTCAACCTACTGTCAGACATTTAGGAAGTTTTTATTTTTTCACATTGGCAATCATGTTTTTTGATTTAATGGTTTTTAAAAAATATTTTGGAGTATATCTTTAAGATAGAGTCTCTGAAGTGGAATTAAGAGATCAATGGAAAAGAACTAAAATAAGGGTTTTTTCTGATTATAAAAATAATTCAGGTTCTTATAGAAAACTTGGAAAAATATAGGAAAATATGAAGACAGACAACTCAGGATTATATTTTAATTGATGTATCTTCTAATAATTTAAAAACATAATCATGATCATATCATGTATAAAATATAGTCTCATAGCCTGTTTTTAATTCTTTAAATTGTAAGCATTTTCTCATATTATTAAATTTACTTGACAATATCTCTTTACTGTATGCATATTAATATTTTTTTATGGATGTATCATTGTTAAGTACTCTCTTACCGACGATGGACATTTAGGAAGATATTCTGATTCTTTACATTATAAATAACAATGAAGTGAACATCTTTATCAACATCACATTGCTTTCTTAGGTTAGCTTCCTAGAGATAAAATAGCCAGTGAAATGCTATTAGTATTTTTACATATGTTGCCATGGTATATTCCAGAAAGAAGGGATTAGTATTCGTTCTCAGCCGCGGCCAGTACATGATTGCGCATCTGTAAAATGCAAATGCTAACTGGCCTAATTTTGTAGAGAACTAGTCACACCTGAAAGTACTTATGCAAATGACCTTTTTCCTTGGCGACCCACCCCAGGTGTATGGATTTACAACTGTACTCTCTTAGGAAACCATTCTTTCATATTTTAAAAACTCACTTTATATTGCCATTATGTAAAGGGTGGTTTGGAGAAAAATGCAAACAATACAAGCTTCCTCCACAGAGGTATTTATCATTTCAGTTAATCTATCATTATAGACTATCTTGACTAAACCTTCTGGCTGAGGTTTAAAGATCCCAATGGGTCATTGTCATACACCTGTAGGATTCTCTGACTGCTTAAGTATTGATTTATCCATTTGAAATTCCTTCCCATCGATTTATTAGGCCTATCCGTCTTCTGGTGGCCAGCTTCTGTCTATAAAAGGTAGCTGAAAGGACTGTTTCACTATCATGTATTTTATAGCTCACTGACATTCATTTACTGCCTCTTATTTGTCCAATGTTAGTATTCATGTTAATGGGTGTTACAAGTCTGGCCTTGGTCTTTGTGTATTTTTGGCTCTGCTAAGTACAGTATATAAATGATAATGAAAGAAAATTATCAAACTTGCGCCAGAAGACAGGACGTTGTGAGCAATACAGTTTCCATGTCCCTTAAAATAAAGGAAGAACAGGAATAGAAATGGGTTCATACAAGAGAAAAATGGATTCATACGAGAGAGAAATGGAATACGTTCCTTAAAAACACTTACCATAAAAAAGATTCCAAGTTGTCTTTGCTAAGATAATGGGAAATTTGGGGTGAAGGACGGGGCCAGAGAAGAGGTTAAGATAGAGTAACCATATCCATGAGCAGCGCAGAGATTTGCAGGAAAAGATATTGGTGACAAGATTCTAATCCTGCCTAGCTCAGAAATCAGAGCAGTTGCTTGAGAATGCAAATAGGAAGTCTAAGGAGTCATTATTTATATATAGCGGTCTTCAATCTATACAGTCAGTGCCTTGAATGCAATGGAGACTCTCTTAGTTGATTACCAGCGTGAAGCAGTGGAGTCCATGCAACTTGAATTTAAATTCAGCATTTAGAAACTGTGTGCAACTTTGGGCAACTGATTCATCCTCCCGTTCCTAAATTTTTTAATTGAGATAAAGAAAGTTGATCTTGGAACATTGGGTAAAGCACTCGATATGGGCTGTAAAAGTTCTGGTCACCAGTTCCAGCGTGTGGGAAGGTGTGTTTTGGGGTGTTTCCCTCGCACCGTACCACCAAGCAAATCTTGGACACCAGCTGGGTATCCAACAATTCAACTCAATTCTAACACTTTTTACCCAGAGATGGCATCAGATTCCACAGGGTAAAGGCTCAGAGCCCCTCCCCACTGCTCCTTCTTTAGAGGCCAGTTACAAAGCCCACGCACGTTATCACCTGTGCTTCTGACCCATAGGTTAGAGACAAGAGGTCCCAACTACCCCCTCCTTGGGGTTTGATTAATTTGCCGGAATGCCTCACAGAACTCAGAGAAACATTTTACTTACTAGATCACCAGTTTATTTTAAAAGGATATAACTCGGGAACAGCCGGATGGAAGAGATGCATAGGGCAAGGTATGGGAAAGGGTGGGGAGTTTCCGTGCCATCTCTGAGCACACCACTCTTCCCTACATCTCCAAGTATTCACCAGCCCGGAGGCTCTCTGAACCCCGTTCTTTGGGGTTTTTAGGGAGGCTCCATTACATAGGCATGACTGATTAAATCATCAGCCAAAGGGGATTGAACTGAATCTCCAGAGCCTTTCCCTTCCCTGGGGGTGGGAGGGAAGGTGGAGGGAGGACTGAAAGTTCCAACCTTCTAATCACATGGTTGGTTCCTCTGGTGACCAGCCCCTATCCTTAGGTGACCTAGGGGCATTGCACTAGTCACCTCATTAACATGACAAAAGATATTTAAATTGTTCTCATCCTTTAGGAAATTCCCAGTGTTTTAGGAGCTCTGTCCCAGAAACAGGGGTAAAGCCCAAATGCATATTTCTTATCTAAATCACAGTATTACAGGCTGAAT